>NW_022196334.1:0-22500 GCF_008641045.1 Pistacia vera
GAAGGCATAGAAATAGTGTCAACCTTCGGTTACTCTCGATATTATTTATTCAGTTTCTGGACCAATGACCCGTATTATAAACTGGATAGAGCAACAACTCAATCCTACTGTGGCCATAGTTTTAGTGTCATTGCTATATACTGAATTGCGCCATGAGATAACTTTCTCCCATACCCGGGAGTGATGAATCCTCTATAAATCCACCATAGCCTTGATACACTCCTTGATGCAGCCAATCACCACCGTATTGATAGCTCTGAAAAGAACTATGTTAGGCTATGTCAAACTACACCAATCGGTGCACAAGGCACTTCGGTGATCTCAAGTCTAAGGATCACATGCACCACCATTCGTTAGAGGATTTGTTCCATAGACACTGGGGTTACCATCCATATGGAATCCTCTGGTGGGTTAGTCTAGTGAACTTACTACGGTATAATCACCTACAACAAGCACCCATGTGTTGCACCAGGTTGTCGCCAAACAACCTTGACAAGTGAGATCAGTTACTGCCTTTCGACAGGGTCGTTCAACACTATGATAGCCTTGCCGTATTATATGTGCCCCCTTGCCGTATTATATGTGCCCTTACTTTAGAATAATACTGGGGCTATGGACATTTCTAGAATGGCCACCATATGTGCTCATAGGGTTTTCACTATCAAGATTTGAAACGCTTGATACCCTCGTCACGATTCTACCACTCTAAGGACATTGCAATAATAATGATTTACGCGATATAGAATAAAATGCCTTTTTATTGATTAATGAACATTATTACAAAAAGTCAATTCTACAATAATTGATTGGCTCTAGGGCCTCTACTCTAACATAATCGAGAAAGAAAACAGGTTGGATGGATCCAGTTTCTCATACTGGTATCGTAATCTTTGGATTATACTCAAGTCGGAAAGGAAATTGTATACCCTTGAAAATCCATACATGGCTGATCCTGATCCTGATCCTGATCTTGATGCCACTCAGGAGGTAAATAATACTTATCAAAAGTTCCTTGATGATGCATATGGCGTTCAATTCTTGATGTTAGCATCGATGACACCAATGCTACAAAAGCAGCATGAGAATATGGACGTTGCTACCATTATTCTACACCTCAAGGAGTTTTTCGAAGGGAATGCTCAACATGAGAGGTACAAGGTGTCAAAAGCACTATTTTGAAGTCGTCTGACTAAGGGAGCCCAAGTTGATCCTCATATGCTCAAGATGATCGAGCACATAGAGCGGCTAGAGACTTTGGGATTTGAGTTGGATACAGAATTACAAATGGATTTAATTCTATAATCGTTGCCTGACTCTTATGCACCGTTCATAATGAACTTCAATATGAACATAATGGTGAAAACCTGTCAGAGCTTTTGAACATGCTGTGGACTGCAGAGTATGACTTGAAGAAGTCCAAGCCTGTTTTACTGGTTGCTGTCAGTAAAGGAAAGGGTAACGGGAAGGATAAGGCCAAGGCCAAACCCAAGTCCAAGCCCAAAGGATAGGTTGCTCTTGGGCCTGAGAGTGGCATAGGGAAGGGCAAAGTAGTATGCTTCTATTGTGGCAAGCCTGGCTACTAGAGGAAACACTACAAGGCTTTCTTCGCAAGCAAGAAGAAGTCAGATGCTGCAACTTCAGGTATATTTATGATTGAGATTAACTTCGCTCCCTCAACATCTTAGGTCATTGACACTAGATGTGGTACTCACATTTGTACTAATGTGCAAGGACTAAGGTAGAGTAGAGTGCTCGCCAAGGGAGAGGTGGACCTACGAGTTGGAAGTGTAATGCATGTGGCTGCATTGGCTGTAGGGACTTACTGTTTATCTTTGCCTATGGGTTTGTTGTTGGAACTACATAACTATTATCACGTACCTTCTATTTGTAGAAATATTATTTCAGTATTTGCTTTGGATAATATAGGGTATCATTGTGAGATATCTAATGGATTGTTATCCTTTAGTTTGAATGGTATTCTATTTGGAATTGCAAGGTTATATAATGGGTTATATGTTCTTGATTTAAACAATAAAGATATTCTCAATGTTGAAACCAAGAAAGATAAACATAGTGATCAAAACCAGACATATCTCTAACACTGTAGATTGGGTCATGTTAATAAGACCCGCATTACAAAAATTCAAAGGGATGGAGTTTTGGGCCCTTTGACTTTCAGTCATTTGAGGTATACGAGTCATGCCTGTTAGGCAAGATGACCAAGTCTTATTTCACAGGACAAGGTGAAAGGGCTACTGAACTGTTAGGCATCATCCATAGTAATGTATGTGGTCAACTAACAGTTGAAGCCAGAAGTGGATATTCATACTTCATCACATTTACTGATGATTTTAGTAGATAAGGTTATGTCTACCTTATGAGATATAAATCTAAAGCCTCTGATAAATTCAAAGAATTCAGGAATGAAGTATAGAATATGTTGGGCAAAAGTATTAAAGCTCTTCGATAGGACCAAGGAGGTGAATACTTAAGCTTAGGGTTTTTTGAATACCTGAAGGAATGTGGGATAGTATCATAGCTCACCCCTCCGTATACAGCCCAACACAATGGAGTATTTGAAAGGAGGAATAGGACCTTACTTGACATGGTTAGGTACATGATGAGTTTTAGTGATCTACCTGCATCATTCTAGGGTTATGCCCTAGAGACTACGACTCACGTTTTGAACCGTGTGTCGTTAAAGTCTATAGGTAAGACTCCATATGAACTATGGAGTGGACGAAAGCCCAATTTGTCTTATCTAAGGATTTGGGGTTATGAAGCTTATGTTAAGAAATTAACTTCGAACAAGCTGGGCCCAAAATCCTGTAAATGTATATTTGTGGGGTATCCAAAGGAGACCAAATGATACTATTTCTACCACCCAAAAGAGCGCAAAATTTTTGTTGTTCATTCTGGTGTCTTCCTAGAAAGGGAATTTTTTCTAAGAAGTACTAGTGGGAGAAAAGTAGAACTCGATGAAGTTCTAGAACCACAAATTATACTAGACGAAGGATGGGATGATGTGCCACAAGAAGTGGTTAAACATCATGAGGAGGTTACTTCACAAACTATGGATCAAAATGAACCACCTCAAGTAGCATAGGAGCTACGTAGATCTAGGAGAGTACGCCATGAGCCCAAGAGATACGGTTATCTCGTGACTCAACATGGTGACGTACTAGTCTACCAAGACGATGAACCCAAAACCTACGAAGACGCTATATCGGATCCAGATTCTGTTAAATAGCTTGAAGCCATGAAATCTGATATGGACTCCATGTAGCATAACCAAGTATGGTCTCTGGTGGAACCACCTGAAGGGGTAAAACCTATAGGGTGTAAGTGGGTCTTCAAGAAGAAGACTGACATGGATGGCAAGATGCATACTTATAAGGCACGACTGGTTGCCAAAGGTTTCAAACAAATTCATGGTATTGACTATGAAGAAGCCTTTTCGCCAGTTGCCATGATTAAATCCATCTGGATTATGCTTGCGATTGTTGCATATCATGACTATGTGATTTGGTAAATGGATGTCAAAACAGCTTTCCTGAACGGAAACCTTGAAGAGGATGTGTATATGACACAACCTGATGGTTTCATTCTTGATGGGCAAGCTGATAGGGTATGCAAGTTGCAGAGATCCATTTATGGACTCAAGCAAGCTTCAAGGAGCTGGAACATTCATTTCGATGAAACTGAAAAAGAATTCGGCTTTATTAAGAATGAAGATGAGCCTTGTGTTTACAAGAAAGTGAGTGGGAGCACAGTGGCATTCCTAGTGTTGTATGTCGATGACATACTTTTGATCGGGAATGATATACCGAACTTGTAGTCAGTAAAGACTTGGTTATCCAAGTGCTTCTCCATGAAGGACTTAGGGGAAGCAGCCTACATCCTTGGAATAAAGATCTATCGTGATAGAGCCCATAGGTTGCTTGGCCTAAGTTAGAGTGTATATATTGACAAAGTACTGAAAAGATTCAGTTTGGAAGAATCCAAGAACGCATTTCTTCTGATGTCACATGATGTTTATCTCTCTAAGGAATTGTATCCTTGAACATAAGTTGAGAGAGATAGGCTGAAGAGGATTCCATATGCATCAGCAATTAGATCCATCATGTATGTCATGCTATGTACTCAGATTGATGTCTCATGTGCTTTGAGCACTTGTAGTAGATATCAATCGGATCTAGGTGAGCGTCACTGGATGGCTGTCATGAACATTCTTGAGTACCTGAAGAGCACTAAGGATATGTTCTTGGTTTATGGAGGGGAAGATGAGCTCACTGTAAGAGGATACTGATGAGAATGCAAAATGTCATATTTACCCCCCTTAATGTCTCATCTTTTATACTTATTTGTTGCCTAAATGTACTCATTATTATTCTACTTTTATTTAGGATGCAAATGGAGGCTTGAAATGCAAAACAGAACTACTTAGGTGAATTCAGACAGTTTCGACATTGCTTTGTAATCTGGGCATACCTCTCTCATTCGAGCTTCGATTTAGATGATTAAAAATGATGTGGAACCCTAAGAAAAAGATCTAAAACTTTCATGTTTTGAGTTTGGAGAGATACTCGCTGCATCAAGGTTGTAATCGGGCTTGAAGTTGACGCACCTGCACTGCTGACGTTCTGGAACATTCTGCCCTATCATGCAAGTCAATTAGGCAGTTTATTATTGGAAGATTTGAAGACCTATTGCACGCAAGTTACAGTTGGACACACCACTTTCCTATTTTATTTTAGGACTTTATTTTATTTTCAATTAATCAGAATCAGATTAGGATAAATGTTATTTTAGGATATTAGAATATTTTTAGGAGATTTAGTAGAATTCAAATACTTGAATTGGATATTTTTAAGAGGAGAGAGAGATCAGATTAGGGGGGACACACATGCCTCTCTTTCTCTCTTTCTGTAATTTTCTCTTTTGATTTTCGTGATGGCCATGAGCGGCTAATTTTCATAACTTGGTCGAAGGAAACGGATGCCTCGGAATCAATAAACTGTGAGATCTAATTTGTTTGTTTTAGTGTTCAATATATGTTTTGAGTATTGGATGTTCTTCCATGCCTATTTTCATGATTGTTTCATTTAATTACTAGGAGGCCTACTAGATTATTATTTGTTGCAATCTATTGCTTAATTTGATATCAAATCCGTAATTGTTTGATCCCTCTAATTTGTGAGTAAATAAGAGTTAAGAATTTGCTACGTCAGGAATTATTAATTCTTAAGAAGAACATTCGACTGAATTAAATATAACCGCTTGTGTTTGTATTGTTCATCTTCATCGATTTCTCTAGCCCTTAAGGCTGCTATTAGATTAAACCTTTAGCGCTTGTCCAGGGTTGTTTAGTAGTAAGGTTAATTAGATTGCTTGTTTTCTAATTAACTTCAACTAAGGAGAGATAGGAAAATAGTTCCAACAGTGAATATTCAAAGTATGAATTGATTTATTTTTGCATCGATGATCAGTTGTAAGATTCCGATGGTGGATGTTGACTTAGACCAAGGTTCGTTATTTTGATTGATTTCGATAGTTGAATTGTTTTTTTTTTTTTTGGAAATTGTTTCTGTTTTACTCAAACTCCCCCAGCCTTGTTCACATATCATAAAATTCGGTTAGACACTCTTCGTGGGAATGATCCTTACTCACACTACTACATGTGTTTTTAGGTTTTAATTTTGGTTGCCTACGACAGCACACAAGATACAGTGATGCTAGTTTCCAAACGGACAAAGATGATTATTGATCGCAATCAGGGTTTGTATTTTGTCTCAATGGGGGTGTAGTGAGCTAGAAAAGCTCCAAGCAAAGCACTGTAGCAGACTCTATAATGGAGGCTGAGTATATTGCATTAGCAGATGCGACCAAGGAAGCAGTCTGGATTAAGAAGTTCGTCACTGAACTTGGTGTGGTTCCCATGATTGTTGATCCAATAGACATCTATTGTGACAACAATGGAGCAATCGCATAAGCCAGGGAATCATGGTCTCATCAGAAGTCTAGACACATACTTAGATGATTCCATCTCATCAGAGAAATAGTTGAGAGGAAAGATGTGCAGATCAGTAAAGTGCATACTGACGACAATCTTGCAGATCCACTGACAAAGCCTCTATCGCAGTAGAAGCATGAAAGGCACTTGAGATCATTTAGTATTAAATACATGAATGATTGGCTATAGTGCAAGTGGGAGATTGTTAGAGTAGGTGCCCTAGAGCCAATTAATTATTGTAGAATTGACTCTTTGTAATAATGTTTATTGATCAATAAAAGACATTTCATTCTATATCGCGTAAATCATCATTGTATGTATTGATATATGTCCTTAGAATGGTAGACCCATGATGAGAGTATCAAGTGTTTCAAATCTTGATAGTGAGGACCCTATGAGCACATATGGTGGCCATTTTAGAAATGTCCGTAGCCCTAGTATTATTCAAAAGTAAGGGCACAGATAATAGGGTAAGGCTATCATAGTGTTGAATGACCCTGTCGAAAGGCAGTAACTGATCTCACTTGTCAAGATTGTTTCGTGATAACCTGGTGCAATGCATGGGTGCTTGCTATAGGCAAGTTCACTAGATTGACCCACCAGAGGATTCCATATGGATGGTAACCCTAGTGTCTATGGAAAAAATCCGCTAACGAATGGTGGTGCATGTGATCCTTAGACGTGAGATTACCGGAGCGCTTTGTGCAGTGGTTGGTGAAGTTTGACACCAGCACAACACAATTCTATTCAGAGCTGTAAATACGGTAGTGATTGGCTGCATCAAGGAGTGTATCAAGACTATGGTGGATAAACAAAGGATTCATCACTCTCGGGTACGGGAGGATTTATCTCACGGCGTAATTTAGTAAATGGCAATGACACTAAAACTGTGGCCATAGTGGGATTGAGTTGTTGCTCTATCCAGTTTATAATTCAGGTCATTGGTCAAGTAACTGAATACATAATATCGAGAGTAATCGAGGTTGACACAATTTCTATGTCTCGATAACGAATGATGAAAGGATTGGCTCGTACAGCAACCATATCGTTGACAGGTAGCTGCTTCACTGAATCCGAATCTATTGGGTGGCCATGGTGCCTTGTTAAGGGCCAATCTTGGTCTGTGTGTAGTGAGACGATTAATTAGTATTAATCGCGATACTACACACTATCGGTATGATGAGGAGCTTACGGGTCACACACATAGAAGATAATTTAAGAACCATTTTATAAGAAGGGCATTTTCGTCTTTTAAGGCAAAAAGGTATTTTGGTAATTTCACAGTGCAATTAAATTTACTGAGGTCGTAGCCTTTATTTAATTTGTTAATAAAATTAAATAAGTGAAATTATATTTAAATATGTGTTCGCATATATTTAAATGAATTGTTGTTTTTGTTAAATGTTAATATGTGATTGATATATATATATTAATTTAATTTAATTGAAATAATAATAATAATTATTAAAATATCTAAATGGGGTTGTTTGGACATAGGGGTTGTTTGGGTTGGTGCCCAAGCCTATTTCATGATGGAATAGGGCATAGTGTGCACTATATAAGTACAACACTTTGTGAAATTATTGATTAATTCAATTCAATTCAATTCATTCACAAAGCAAAACTCCAGCCCGCTTTTCTCTCCCACACCAAATTTCTTTTGCTTGAATCAAAGTTTCATTTTAATTTTGTTCTTGGTTCTGAAGGCTGAAGAGGATCTGGCAAATCCCTCTTTAGTTCCTTGGGGTTATCTTTGTGTGGACTAACAGTGGTTCAATCCTACCCTTGGATCGGTAGCGAAACCCATTCGGTGATAAAGTTGGAGGAGCCTCCAAATGTGGGTATGTTTTCTTAACTCTAGACTGTTTTTCTGCAGATTTGAATTTAATGCATAGATTATTAAATTTGTACCCTGATCTTGGTTCTAAGGAACGATCCATGATGTTTATGATTTTTTGTTTCTGTTGCCATAACTTGATCGTTTCCTAACAAGAATGTACATTGAGAAAGGGGAGAAAGGCAGGGCACGCAATCCCTATTTAAAATTTACAATCATATATACCCAAAAATACTTTAAAACATTCACCAGAGGTCTAAGGCTCATGTATCGGGCACCATGCAATATTCAAACAAGTACAATGCATACATTCAAAACAATCAATTTTGAATTTGGTAGGTGAAATTATTAATTACCCTCGAACAATTTGTAGATTTCTATTGGTCCAAATATTTTGAAACTTTTCACTTAGGCCCCTACACACTCAAAAGCACTCTCGCCACGGTGATGGGTTATATCATCGCGGCGTGCACTGATTTTTGTCACGTACATGCACCATGTGCGATCGCTACGGCTATGGGATAATCGCCACGGCGAGTTATAATTTTCGTCAGCCCGCACTTTAGACTACGATCATCGTGGCAATGAGTTATATCACCATGGCGAGTGTTGATACTCAATGAGCAATCGCACTAAAGAACGATCGCCATGACGATATAACCCATCGCTACAGCAAGCGCTGATTTTCAATCAGATCAATTCAATCAGCCGCATAGAATGCCAAATGGATTTTGCAATCAATATTAACATCTGATCTCAACAAAAATCCACATCACAATATACCAAAATTGCAGATCATCAATAAGTCAAGATTTATCAAGTTTCTTGAGTCAATCGATTTCTCAAAAACATGCCATGAATGCATAATATATACAGATTTAATAAAATAACATGTTATCAATAAAACACACGTTATCAATCTCAGATTAAACTATATAATCTGGTACCCTAGGCTCTGATACCACTGTTAGGAATTGATCTACCCAACGCAGCAGAAAAAAAAATTTAAAGGATAAATCAATTTCGCTAAAAAAACCAAGATTAGAGTACATATTATACAGTTAATATGTTAAATCAAAAATCTACAAAAAATATAAATGATCCAGACAAAGATCAGAGATCTTACGCACGTTTGGAGGCTCCTTCACTTTTTCTCTAATTTGGATTCACTACCAATTCAAAGTATAATTGAACGAACAGTGATCCACACGAAGACAATCTGAAGAACCAAAGAGGGATTTGCTAGATTCTCTTTGGCTTCAAGAATCAACTTGAATCAAAGGAGAATTTTGATTCAAGAACCCAAGGGTGGCATGAGAGAGTAAAAGGGAGAGATGGTAACCTTTGCTTTTTCAATGATTGAATAATAATAATAGATCTCTCTTTTCTCTCAACACACATGCACTTATATAATGCATGTGTGAAAACCCTAATCCCTTTAGAGATAAGAATAGGCTTCAACCCTCACTAACCTTGTATCCAAACACTCTCAATTTGTATTTTATTTTGATTATTATTATTATAATTAAAATCAATTAATATATTTATATAAAATATATTAACATTTAATAATAATAATTCATTTAAATATATGCGTACTATATTTAAATATAATCTCACTGATTTGATTTAATATTAAATCCAAGCAACAACCTCAGCAAATCTAATTGCACTGTGAGATTACCAAAATATCCTTTCGTCCAAAAGACGAAAATGCCCATTGCACAAACTGATTCTCAAATTATCTTCTATGTGTGTGACCTGTAGGCTCCTCATCATACCGGCAGTGAGTAGTATCGCGATTAATACCAATTAATCGTCTCACTACACATAGACCAAGATTGGCCCCTAGCAAGGCATCATGGCCACCCAATAGATTCGAATTCAGCGAAATAGCTACCTGTCAATGATATGATTGCTGTGCAATCAAATCCTTTCATCATCTATTATCTCATGGAGACTAAGGTATAGAAATAGTGTGAACCTCAATTACTCTCGATATGTTTGTATTTAGTTACTGGATCAATGACCAGAACAATAAATTAGATTGAGCAACTCAATCCCACTGTGGCCACAACTTTAGTGTCATTGTCATTTACTGAATTACGCAGTGAGATAACGTTTC
The DNA here is from genome assembly GCF_008641045.1 of Pistacia vera. Taxonomy (NCBI): domain Eukaryota; kingdom Viridiplantae; phylum Streptophyta; class Magnoliopsida; order Sapindales; family Anacardiaceae; genus Pistacia; species Pistacia vera. The sequence continues at coordinate 9,976 of NW_022196334.1, forward strand.
TTGTACCTGGGAGTGATGAATCCTCTATTGATCCACCATAGTCTTGATACACTCCTTATTGCAACCAATCACTACCATATTGACAGCTCTGAATAGAATTGTGTTGGGCTTGTGTCAAACTACACCAATCGGTGCACAAGGCATTTTGGTGATCTCAAGTCTAAGGATTACATGCACTACCATTCATTAAATGATTTGTTCCATAGACACTGAGGTTACCATCTATATAGAATCCACTGGTGGGTCAGTGTAGTGAACTTGCCTACAGCAAGCACCCATGTGTTGCACCAGGTTGTTGGCAAACAACCTTGACAAGTGAGATTAGTCACTTCCTTTCGACAAGGTCGTTCAACACTATGATAGCCTTACCATATAATCTATGTCCTTGATCAGAATAATACTAGGGCTACGAACATTTCTAGAATGGCCACCATATGTGCTCATAGGGTTCTCACTCTCAAGATTTGAAACACTTGATACCCTCATCATGGTTCCACCATCCTAAGGACATATATCAATACATATAGATATGATTTACACGATATAGAATAAAATGTCTTTTATTGATCAATGAACATTATTACAAAGAGTTAATTCTACAATAATTGATTAGCTCTAGGGCACCTATTCTAACAAGGTGGACCTATGAGTTGGAAATGGAGCGCGAATTACTGCATTGGCTGTAGGAAATTATTATTTATCTTTGCCTTCATGTCTTGTATTAGAATTTTCATATTGTTATTATGTGCCTTCAGTTTCAAAGAACATAATTTATGTGTCCGCTTTGGACAACTTTGGATATCAATTTTTTATTACTAATGGGTCGTTATCTTTTAGTTTGAATGGTTTTCATTATGGAACTGCTAGACTACATAATGGCCTGTATGTAACACCCCACTTGAGATACGTAGCCATTGTTTATGGTATGGCCTAAAGGGTTACTGAATTTCTCCTAAATGAGTTTGTATATTGTTCATGTTGTTTGGTTGGCCCTTGGTTGAGTTTATGTTTTGGGTTTGGTTGAGTGTTTACCCTGGAATTGATTAAGACTTGATGGATTTTGGAGTTGCAGCCTTCGTCGGGGCGACGAAGAAGCTTCGCCCCGGCGACGTCGGCTCTAAATTTGCAATGTCGATTCTGTAATTCTTCACCGGGGCGACAAAGAATCCTTCGCCGCGGCGAAGGGCCAGCTGAGTTTTGTTTTAGTTTTCTAGAGAATTCTTTCCTAAGGGCAAAATGACCATTTTACCCCTAGTTAGTAGGAAAAATGGGGAGTAAAATGCAAGGAAATTTCATGGAGAATATGGTAAAATGGGAGTGAGTTTGTAAAGAATTAAAGGATAAAGGTGGAAATTTCAAGAAAGAGTAAGGGCAAAATGGGAAAGATGTATATTATATGAGCTAATAAGGGTTCAGTTCTCTAAACCCATTCATTTCACCCATTTCCACTGCCTCTTCATCCCTCATTTTCTCTCAATTCCTCACTCAATCTTCCAAGGGATTTTTGAGAGTTTTGAGTTGGAATTTGACAAAGAATTGATCCTAAGCAAGAAGAGGTAAGAATCCCTACTCTAGATATGAGTTTTATTTATGTAAGGGTTAAGTTCTTACTAAGTTTATGCTTAGGAAATAAGGGAAAGCTAAGGTCCAACAAGAGTAGAGAGCTTTAGTGGAGACTACTCAAGTATGAGGTAAGTAAATCCAACTCAAGCTAAAGTTTAAGAAATTCTTAAGTAGAGATTTCTTTATGCATGTATACTTGTTGAGAAATTGAGTTGAGATATATGTCTATGTGTTGAGAAATTGAATTAAGAAGAGTATTCATGTTATGTTTGTTGGATATTTCCTTTATGGGAAGTGTTGATGTGTGATGAGTTTGAGATGAAGTTGGAGGAGATTGAGTAGATATTTTGGGAGTTTTTTTCTATGATAGGAACTATGTCCATAGAAGAGAGTTTCCTCCCATTTTGGATGGTTAAAAAGAGAAGTAGAGTTGTAGTTAGAGAAGAATTTTTGTATGCACATGAGTTGTTTGATGAAATGCCTAAGAGAAGCATGAGTGTCAGTAGAGAACCTTAATTCTTGCAACATTGCATGTTAGCATTTCTTGAGTGCATTAATGAGCATGAGCCATCCATATGCATTGGTTAAGCATTGAGAAATAGCTTGAGAAAGAGTAGAGAATTTTGAGTATAAGCTACACTATGAGTAATAGCTTGAGAAAGAGTAGAGATCTTTGTGAATAGACTACTCTAAGAGTTAAGCTATACTATGAGTACTAGCTTGAGAAAGAGATGAGTATTATCTTAAGCAAGAGTAAAGATCTTTGTGAATAAACTACTCTAAGAGCAAAAGAAAAGAATAGATTAGGTTGTGCGATGGGGAACTCGTGAGTGATGAGTAAAGTCACGAGAGTGGGTACTTTGTGATCCCCAGCCATGCCTCCGGTAAGATAGGGTCGTGACCGTCACGAAGAGTGGAACATGAGGTTCTAGTCCTGCCTTCGGTAAGATGAGGCCGTGACATTCAAAGAGAGAGAGAGAGAGAATACACTCACATGGCCAAGGGTTCCGAATCCATGCATGACCGAGTCCGATTGGCAGAGAATGAGTAGAAGTCACGAAGAGTGGGTTGGTGCTTTGTGATCTCCACCCAGCCATGCCTCCGGTAAGATGAGGCCGTGACATGCAAGTGAGGAAGAATGAGCAAACATGAGAAAGAATAAAGAGAGACAATGAGTAGGGTTACGAAAAGTGGGTTGGTGCTTTGTGATCTCCACCCAGCCGTGCCTCCGGTAAGATGGGGTCGTGACCTACAACAGAAGTTAACAGAAAAGAGTTATGAGAAAGAGAGACAGAAAGAGAATCAGTAGAAGTCACGTAGAGTGGGAGAAGTCCCGGCCGTGCCTCCGGTAAGATGGGGCCATGACAATCAACGAGCGAGTTAGTAGAAATGAATTATGAGATAATAGAGAGAATTAAAGAATGAGAAAGCTTGAGAAAGCTTGAGAAAGAATGAGATAGAAAGAGAGATTATGAGAAAGAATGAGAGAGTTTGAGCTAGTAAGACTAGAGAGTAGATAATTGCATGTACAGCTCATACAGGCATGCACCATGATTTTCCTTCATGGTGAGTATGACGAGAATAAGAGAGAGAACCATGATTTTCCTTCATGGTGAGTATGATAAGAATAAGAGAGAACCATGATTTTCCTTTATGGTGAGTAAGAATAAGAGAAGGAGAAAAGAGAATAAGAACAGAGAGAAAGAAAGAATAAAAAGAGCATAACAGAGTTAAAGGAGAATAAAAGTATTAGAAAGAAAGAGAAAAACAATGAGACTTAGAAATAGAAGAATGATAGAGTAAGGAAGAACCAAAAAGTGAGTTGCGGGGACAGGTAGTAGGGGATTTACTTACTGAGCCTTGTTGTGCTCACCGCATTGTTCTTCCCTGTTTTGCAGGAAATAGGAGCAGCGATCGGATAGACGTCGAGGAGCGGAAAGTATTGGCACCACTGTCCACCAGCTATGATGTTTTGTATTAAGTAGAAAGTTCTAATACATAGTTTTTTGTGTTCGTAAAGAATTATGTTTTTATGAATAAAGAAAAAATTTGAGCCCACTATCTTTCATACGCTATGTATATCTATAATTTATATAGTATGTATTATAAGAATAGTAGTAAAGAGGAGGTGTTACACTGTATATTCTGGATTTAAATAATAATGAAATATTCAGTCTTAAGAGTAAAAAAGCCAAGAATGGTGACTTTAATCAAACATATCTTTGGCATTGTAGGTTGGGTCATGTAGACCAAACTCGCATTGTAAAACTCCACAAGGATGGAGTTTTGGACCCATTTGACTTTCAGTCTTATGAGATATGCAAGTCATGCCTATTAGGCAAAATGACCAAGTCGCATTTCACTGAGCACAGTGAAAGGGCTACAGAATTCACTGAGCACAGTGAAAGGGCTACAGAATTGTTAGGCATCATCCATAGTGATGTATGTGGACCTCTAACAGTATAAGCCAGAGGTGGATATCCTTACTTCATCACTTTTACTGATGACTTCAGTAGATTTGGTTAGGTCTATTTGATGAGATATAAATCTGAATCCTTTGACAAGTTCAAGGAATTCAGGAATGAAGTACAAAATCAACTGGGCAAGAATATCAAGGTTCTCTTATCCAACAAGGGAGAAGAATACTTGAGCTTAGAGTTTGATGCATACTTGAAGGATTGTGGGATAGTATCTCAACTAACACCTCCTTATACACCTCAGCACAATGGAGTGTTTGAAAGGAGGAACCGGACCTTGTTGGATATGGTTTGATCTATGATGAGTTTTATAGATTTACCCATATTGTTTTGGGGCTATGCCTTGGAGGGTGCAACTTATACATTGAATCGTGTACTGTCAAAGTCTATAAATAAGACACCATATGAATTATGAAATGGAAGAAAACCTATTTTGTCTTATCTGAGAGTTTGGGGTTGTGATGCTTATGTCAAGAAATTGACTTCGAATAAGCTTGCCTCAAAATCTGAAAAATGCAATTTTGTGGGGTATTCTAAGGAAACTAGAGGATATTATTTCTACCATCTAGTTGAGCACAAAGTTTTTGTTACTCGTATTGGGGTCTTCTTAGAGAAGGAATTCCTTTTAAGAGGAGATAGTGGGAGAAAAATAAAACTCGATGAAGTTCTAGAATCACAAGATGCAATAGACGATAGTAAGAACGATGTGCCAGATGAAGAGGTTAAACATCGTGAGGAGATCACTCCACAAACTGTAGAACAAAGTGAACTACCTCAAACAACACAAGAGATGCGTAGATCCAAGAGAATATGTCGTGAGCCTGAGAGATATGGTTTTCTCTTGACTCAGCACAACGATGTACTGGTTTATTAGGACAATGAACCCATAACCTACAATGATGTTGTATCGGATCCAGATTCTACAAAAATGGTTAGAAGCCATGGAATTTGAGATGGACTCCATGTATTAGAACCAAGTTGGGATCTGGTGGATCCACTTGAAAGGGTAAAACCCATAGGGTGTAAATGGGTCTTCAAGAAGAAGACTAAAATGGATGGTCGCGTGTAAACCTATAAAAGCACAGTTGGTTGCTAAAGGTTTCAGACAAAAACATGACATTAATTGTGATAAAACCTTTTCTCTAGTTACGATGTTAAAGTCCATTTGGATTATGCTAGCGATTGCTGCACACCATGACTATAAGATTTGACAGATGGATGTCAAAACTGGTTTCCTGAACGGAATCTTGCAGAGGACATCTATATGATTAACTCGATGGTTTCGTTCTTGGTGGACAAGTAGAAAAGATATGCAAGTTGCAAAGATCCATTTATGGACTCAAACAAGCATCAAGGAGTTGGAACATCCATTTTGATAAAGCCATTAAAGAATTCAGATTCATCAATAACAAGAACAAGCCTTGTGTATACAAGAAATTCAATGGGAGCATAGTGGCATTCCTAGTATTATTGTAGGTTTATGGATCTATTCACACAGCGGAATTTAAAAAATTTAGATCCAGAACCTAACCCATGATCCTTATGTTTGTTGTACATTATTTTACACATGAAAATAATTATCAAGATGTAATAGAAACCATACCAGCATTTGGGTACTCCTTCAAGGGATTTAGATTCGTTTCCACTCCAAGGTAGGAGTGCACAAACGGTATCCACATGAAGACAGGACAAATGTCGTTGGCTGATTTTATTGGCTAGTAAAATCACCAACTTTAAGAACAAAAAATCTGCAAAATTTTTCTTTGGGAGAAAAATTCTTTCTCTCACAAAAGGCTACACGTTTTGGGAGGGAGAGAGAGGGGTGGCTAGGGTTATTTTTAATTGAAAGAATTCTCTCATTTTAATTTTAGTTGCACTTAAATAGTGCATACAAAAAGCCTATTCCAAATTGGAATAGTCATCTATTCCAATTGGATCTTGGAATAGATTACCCTTGCAACCAAACATGGCATTTCAATTCAAATTTAAAAGCAAAATTTGAATTCACATTATCAATATAAATTTTGGATAATATCTTTTATAAATAAATAAATAAATATATATATATATATATATAGAGAGAGAGAGAGAGAGAGAGAGACACACACACACACACACACAATATATATATATATAATCTCACTAATTTAATTTCCATATAAAATTAAATTTAGGCAGTAAATTTAATTACATTGTGAGATTACAAAATGCCATTTCATCATAAATGACGAAAATACCATTTCATCATAAATGACGCAAATACCCTTTCATTATAAATGACGCAAATACCCTTCTCATGAATTTTATTCTTAATATGTCTTCTATGTGTGCGACCCAAAGGCTCTTCATCATATCAGCAGTGAATCGTATCACAATTGACAATCAATCAATCGTCCTACGAGACACAGACCAAGATTGACCTCTAGCTAGGCATCATGGCCACCCGATAGATTCGGATTCAATGAAACTACTACCTATCAACGATATGATTACCGTGCAATCCAATCATTTCATCATCTATTATCTCATCAAGGCTGAGGTATAGAAGTGTCAACCTCGGATATCCTTGATATCTTGATATTCGATTATTAGACCAATGACTAAAAAAGATTGGATTGAGCTACAATTCAATCGCACTGTGGCCACAAATTTAATGTCATTGCCATCTACCGAATTACTCAGTGAGATAATTTCTCCCGTACTCAGGAATGATGAATCTTCTATCGATCTACCATAGTCTCGATATACTCCTCAGTGTTAGAGTGGGTGCCCTAGAGCTAATCAATTATTGTAGTATTGACTCTTTGTAATCATGTTTTATTATCAGTAAAAGGCATTTATCTATACCATATGATTTGATTCTATTCGTATAAGAAAATGGTATATGTCCTTAGGTTGGTAGAATCGTGACGAGGGCATCGAGTGTTTGAAATCTCGATAGTGAGAACCCTATGAGCACATATGGTGGCCGTTCTAGAAACGTCCATAACCCCAGTATTATCTTGACCTAGGGCACAGATAATATGGTAAGGCTATCATAGTGTTGGATGACCCTGTCGAAAGGCAATGACAGATCTCACTTGTCAAGGTTGTTTGATGACAACTCAGTGCAACACATGGGTGCTTGCTACAAGCAAGCTCATTGGACCGACCCACTAGAGGATTCTATATTGATGGTAACCCTAGTATCTATGGAATAAATCCTCTAATGAATGGTGGTGCATGTGATCCTTAGACTTGAGATCACTAGAGCGCCTTGTGCACCGATTGGTGTAGTTTGACACTAGTCTAACATAGTTCTATTTAGAGCTATCAATACAGTATTGATTGACTACATAGAGGAATGTATCAAGACTATGGTGGATCGATAGAGGATTCATCACTCCTAGGTACGGGAGAAATTATCTCACTTAATAATTTGGTAGATGGCAACACCATTAAATCTGTGGCCACAGTGGGATTGAGTTGTAGCTCAATCCAATCTATTCTGATTGTTGGTCCAATAACGAATACTAGGATATCAAGGATATCTGAGGTTGATACTACTTCTATACCTCGGCCTTGATGAGATAATAGATGATGAAAAGATTGAATCGCACGGTAACCATATCATTGATATGTAGCAATTTCGCTGAATCTGAATCTATCGGGTGGCCATGATGGCTGGCTAGAGGCCAATCTTGGTTTGTGTTGAGTGGGACAATTGATTGATTGTTAATTATGATACTATTCACTACCGATACGATGAGGAGCCTTCGGATCACACACATAGAAGACAGAATAAGAACATAATTCGTGAGAGGGGTATTTTCGTCATTTATGATGAAAGGGTATGTTGGTGATCTCAAATATAAAGGATATTATCCAATATTAATATTAATAATATGAAATTCAAATTTGGTTTTTAAATTTGAATTGAATTGAATTTAAATATAATGGATATTATCTAATATTAATATTTATTATTAATATTGATAATATGAAGTTCAAATTTTGGCTTTCGAAATTTGAATTAGAAATGCCATGTTTGGTTGCAAGGGGAATTTATTCCAAATTGGAATAAGTTGTTTGCTATTCCAGTTCGAATAGATGGCTATTCCAAGTCAGAATAGGATTTTAGTATGTACTATTTAAGTGTAACTAAAAATTAAATCATTTAATGATTGAGTTGCAAAATTGAAACCCTAGCCACTTTTATCTCTCTCCCTTAAAAACGTCACCCCCTTTTGTGAGGAAAAGAATTTTTATTTCCAAGAAAAATTCTGCTGTGATTTGTTCTTATAGGTGAGTGATCTTCCTAGCCTAGAAGTCTCTCATTGAAAATAGTCTTGTCTTCATGTGGATACCGAGAGTGCACTTCTATTTTGAAGTGGCTTGCGATTCCAAAATCAAATCGAAGGAGCCTCCAACGCTAGTATGATATATTTTCTTTGATTTGATTTCTTTTATGCAAAATAATGTAATCGGCATAAGGATCATGGGTTAAAGGTTAGCGGATCTTGAATAAAAAATTTTAAATTCTGCTGCGTAATGGATCCATTAACTTACACTTGATATAGCCAGTCACTACCATATTGATAGCTCTGAATAGAACTACGTTGGGCTAGTGTCAAACTAAACCAATCGGTGCACAAGGCACTCCAGTAATCTCAAGTCTAAGGATCACATGCACCACCATTCGTTGGAGGATTTGTTCCACAGACACTGGGGTACCCATCTATGTGGAATCCTTCGGTGGGTCGGTCCGGTGAACTTGCCTATAGTAAGCACCCATGTGTTGCACTAGTTTGCCACCAAACAACCTTGACAAGTGAGATCTGTCACTACCTTTCGATAAGGTTGTCCAACACTATGATAGTCTTACCGTATTATCTGTGCACTAGATCAGGATAATACTAGGGCTATGGATGTTTCTAGAATCGCCACCATATGTGCTCATAGGGTTCCCACTATCAAGATTTCAAACACTCGATGCCCTCGTCACGGTTCTACCATCTTAAAGACATATACCATTTTCTTATTTGAATATAATCAAATCATATGGTATAGATAAATGCCTTTTATTGATAATAAAACATGATTACAAAGAGTCAATTTACACAATTGGATTGGCTCTAGGGCACCTACTCTAACAATCTCCCACTTGCACCATAGCCAATCATTTATGTATTTAATACCAAATGATGCTAAGTGCTTATCATGCTTCTGCTGCAATAGAAACTTCAATAGTGGGTTAGTAGGTATTCTGCAAATCTGCACATCCCCCCTCTGATTAGTTTCTTAGATTAGATTGAGTCAAGTAAGTATGTGTTTGGATCACTGGTGAGACCGTGGTTCCTTAGCCATAGCAATGGCTCCATTATTGTCGCAATAGATCTTTACTAGATTAGTAATGCTTGGAACCACATCAAGTTCAATAATGAACTTCTTGATCCAAACCACCTTTACGGCTACATCAGATAATGCGATATACTTAGCATCAGTTTGTAGAATCCGCTACAGTACTTTGCTTTGAGTTTTTTAGCTCACTGCAGCTCCATTGAGACAAAATACAAAGCTCGACTGTGATTGATAATCATCCTTGTCTATTTGAAAACTAGCATCACTATATCTTCTTACAGTAAGCTTATCTTCCCCTCTATAAACCAAGAACATGTCCTTAGTCGTTTTTAGGTACTTAAAGATGTTCTTGATAGCTATCCAGTGATGCTCACCTAGTTTCAATTAATATCTACTACAAGTGCTTAATGCACATGAGATCTCAATCTGAGTACATAACATGACATACATGATGGATCCAATTGCTGACGCATATGGGATCCTCTTCATTCTATCTCTCTCATCGTGTGTTTTAGGACACATATCCTTAGAGAGATAGACACCATGTGACATCAAAATAAATCCGTTCTTGGATTCTTCCATACTGAATCTCTTTAGTACCCTTTCAATATACGTACTCTTTCAATATACGTACTCTAACTTAAGCCAAGCAACCTACGCAATCTATCATGGTAGATCTTTATTTCGATGATGTAGGCTGCATCTCCTAAGTCTTTCATGGAGAAGCACTTGGATAACCAAGTCTATACCGACTGCAAGTTTGGTATATCATTCTCGATGGGAAGTATGTCATCGACATACAACACCAAGAATGCCACTGTGCTCCCACTTACTTTCTTATAAACACAGGGCTCATCTTCATTCTTGATAAAACTAAATTCTTTTACGGCTTCATCAAAATGAATGTTCTAGCTCCTTGAAGCTTGCTTGAGTCCATAAATGGACCTCTGCAACTTGCATATCTTATTAGCTTGTCCATCAAGAATGAAAACATCGGGTTGTGTCATATACACATCTTCTTCAAGTTTTGCATTCAGGAAAGCCATTTTGACATCCATTTGCCAAATCCCATAGTCATGATATGTAGCAATCACAAACATAATTTGGATGGATTTAATCATGGCAACCAGCGAAAAGGTTTCTTCATAGTCAATACCATGAATTTGTTTTAAACCTTTGGCAACTAGTCGTGCCTTATAGGAATGCACATTTCCATCCATGTCAGTCTTCTTCTTGAAGACCCATTTATACCCTATGGGTTTTACCCCTTCAAATGGATCCACCAGAGACCATACCTGATTCTGGTACATAGAGTCCATCTTAGATTTCATGGCTTCTAACCATTTAATGAAATCTGGATCCGATGTAGTGTCATTGTAGGTTCTGGGTTCATTGTCTTGGTAGACCAGTATGTCACCACATTGTGTCACAAGAAAACCATATCTCTTAGGCTCATGACATACTCTTCCAGACCTACAAAGCTCATGTGCTACTTGAGGTGGTTCACTTTGATCCACAGATTGTGGAGTAACCTCCTCACGATGTTCAAACACTTCTTGTGCCACATCTTCCCATCCTTCGTCTAATATATTATGTGGTTCTAGAACTCCATCAAGTTCTACTTTTCTCCCACTAGTACCTCTTAGGAGAAATTCCTGCTCTAAGTAGACACTATTACGAGCGACAAAAACTTTGCGCTCTTCTGGGTGGTAGAAATAATATCCTTTGATCTCCTTAGGATACCCCACAAAATACATTTATTAGATTTTAGGCCCAACTTGTTCGAAGTCAATTTCTCGACATAAGCTTTGCAACCCCAAATCTTCAGATAAGACAAATTGGGCTTTCGCCCACTCCACAGTTCATATAGAGTCTTATCCACAGACTTTGACGGCACATGGTTAAGTATGTGGGTTATAATCTCTAGGTCATAACCCTAGAATGATGAGGGTAGATCACTAAAACTCATCATCAACCTAACCATATCAAGTAAGATCATATTCCTCCTTTCAGACACACCATTATATTGGGGTGTATAAGGAGAGATGAGTTTTGAAAAAGCCCAAAATTTGGCCCATTGCATGTTTTACATGGGTTGTCCCGTTTTTCTAGATTTGTCGTGCATTTGCGTGCACATCAGATCGGGCACTTGGCTGAAAAACCAAGTGTCAGTCAAGGTGGCAATTGGCCACCACGGGACTACCACAAGCAGGGAAAAAGAGACGGGACAGTAGCAGTGTGTTGTTGGGCACTTCTATGCGTAGGCAGTAGCTTTGCAAGGTTGTTGTCGTGCTGCTAGCTGCAACACTGACCAAGGCCACATGCCAAGGCTTCTGGTCACATCTCTGCACCAAGCAACATACAGCAGCAGTGCTGCTGTGCGTTGCAAGGCGCCCAAATGTCATGCGCTTTGTGCGCACGCAGCACTGCCCCAAGCAGCGCGCATTTGCGCGCTGCTGCCCTTTTTAAGGGCAAATCCGTCCAACATTGAAATCAAGTTTTATTTGATTTCTTTCAACCTGAAACATAAACAAAACAAATGCAACATCCAAACACAAATCTCAACCAAACTAGTTAACAAAAATTCTAGATTCTAATCAACAAATTAAAACCTTAACATGCATTATCAATATCAATAGTCATTCAATCGATAAAATAATAATGCAAACAAATATGATAGGCTTTGATACCACAATAGGTTTTTGGATCTATTCATGCAGCGGAATTTTAAAAATTTAGATCCAAAACCTAACCCATGATCTTTATATTTGTTGTACATTATTTTACACAAGAAAATAATTATCGAGACTAATAGAAACCATACCAACGTTTGGAAGCTCCTTCAAGGGATTTAGATTCGCTTCCACTCCAAGGTAGGAGTGCACAAACGGTATCCACATGAAGACAGGACGAATGCCATTGGTTGATTTTCTTGGCTAGTAAAATCACCAACTTTAAGAACAAAAAATCTGCAGAATTTTTCTTTGGGAGAAAAATTATTTCTCTCACAAAAGGCTACACGTTTTGGGAGGGAGAGAGAGGGGTGGCTAGGGTTTTTTTTAATTGAAAATAATTCTCTCATTTTAACTTTAATTGCACTTAAATAGTGCACACTAAAACCCTATTCCAATTGGATATTGGAATA
>NW_022196334.1:27500-87296 GCF_008641045.1 Pistacia vera
AAAAATAAAAAAAAAAAAGGTATGTGATGGGTCGAGATGGAGCGTAAAACGCACTCACTCATAAATACAACCATGAAATGAGATGGAGCATAAAATGCACTCATTCTTTTTCAAAACAGAAAAAAAAATATCCCTAGTTTGCTACCCGGTTTGTAGTAGTAAAGAGAAACAATTGAGGAAAAAGTTGAGAGGTGAGTTGTACATGAATTGGTTGTGATTAGTTTCCCTATTTGCATTGACTGATTGAGAGTAATTGTGGAAAATGATGAAGAGAGATGAATGTCATTAACTCTACTTTATTTTATTTTGTTGCTTCCTAAGTTAGGTATTTATATTCATGGATTAAATATTGTTGCTTATGCATCATGATCGTGTTCTTGATATGACTTGAGTGTAGTGTTTGTTTGAATTAGTTTGCCCGAGGATGTGCAAAAGCTAAGTGTAGGGGAATTTGATGAGAATACAAAATGTCATATTTACCCCCCTTAATGTCTAGTGTTTTATACTTCTTTGTTGCCTAAATGTACTCATTATTATTCTATTTTGCTTTAGGATGCAAATGGAGGCATTAAATGCAAAACGGAACTAATTAGGTGAATTCGGACAGTTTCAACATCGCCTCGTAATCTGGGAATAACTCTCTCATCCGATCTCCGATTGAGATGATTCAAAATGATGTGGAACCCTAAGAAATATATCTACAACTTTTATTTTTGAGTTTGGAGAGATACTCGCTGAATCAAGGTTGTAATCGGGCTTGAAGTTGACGTACCTACACTGCTGACGTTCTGGAACATTCTGCCCTATCATGCAAGTCAATTAGGCAAGTTACTATTGGAAGATTTGAAGACCTATTGCACGCAAGTTATAGCTGGACACACCACTTTCCTATTTTATTTTAGGACTTTATTTTATTTTCAATTAATCAGAATCAGATTAGGATAAATCCAATGTTGATCTAGCCAAAAAAAGGCCATATCTATGGCCAAAGATCTACCCTGATCGTCAACGTGGCCATCGTTGACGACCAAACATGGCCAGATCTGGCCGTCAACAGCTAGATCTGGCCGAAAAATGCCATATCGACGTATGATCAGCCAGATCCAACTGGGCGTATGCCATTATGGCGATTGTCAGCCACCCTCCGGCAATGTTGGTGGCTGACAGCATTTAATGGGTCGGTGGGGGTGTTTTTGTTCATTTTCAATGTTTAATTGAAGGGTGTTTAGCTAAATTAACAAACCTAGGGAGTGTTTTGGTTCATTTCCAAATCCTTCCTCATAATAACCACCGAACTCAACTTTTTCAAAAATCCTACCCAAAATAATAAAACAAACACTCCCTTAACATTTTACTAGTCAAAAGCAGTCAAACTCGAAATTTGGTTGACAGACATAAATGGAGGATGAAACATTATAGTTTTTCAAAGCAAGGGTATGAGCATCGATAGGCTAAACCTAAGGTGGATACATGTATTTCAACCATGAAAAAAAAAAAATTAATTTAATTTAATTGAGTTACTTCTATTAATTTTTTATTGTGATATTTGGTTTTATTATTGAAAAGGCATATATGTTCTCCACTTGTTAATTTTGCACTAGTGCGTTTGGATCGAGGGTATATAAGATAACAGGGGTAATCTTCATTTATTTTGCAAGATTCCAGTTTTTTATTTGCAAGTGATAAAATATTACGAGTATCTTTTATTGCAAATAGTGTTTACAGTTAGTAATGTAGAGGGTAATCTAATACCCTCCCCCAATGCTGTTATTAAAAAATTACCAGGTAATCTGATTTTTATACCTATTTTACCCTTAATTGAATACCATTTCGGACACAATTGCCCTCAAATGTCTACCAAATAACAATTATCTAACCCTCTTACATTTGAGAATTTAGGTAAAACACCCTAGCCACAAAAAAGTTTAAAAGTTAACGAAATACCTCTAGCCACCAAAGACCACTGCTAGCCATTACTCACCACTGCCGGCTACTGGCGTCAATCGTCAAATGGTGCATGACCGATGAGATCTAGCCGGTCATGCGTTGGTAAGGCCTTTTTTGGTGCCGGAAACAGCTAAAGCTGGTCGTTTCACTGCCACATCCGATCTGGCCATTTCACTGACACCATTTCATAGCCACATTTGATCTGGCCATTTCACAGCCATACTTGTGGCCATTTCACGGCCATATCTTTGGCCATGAAATGGCCATGGATTTGTGATCCATGGTCGGAAAATGGCTTTGCTAACACATGGTCGGCCATATACGGCTAGTCATGCTCCATTTAGTCGACTGTCGACGATGGTGGCTAATTGCCGATAGTGGCTTGGGGTGGATGGTGATGATTTTGCTACAAATTACAGTTTTATATAGCTGGGGTGTTTTGGCAAAATTTCAAATGTAGGGGGTTAAAAAATTATTCAAAAAATAATAATAAAAGTAATATTTAAAAACGAGGGCAATTTAGTAATCTATATGATATACCCACTCATTTATCCTCCCAATCAAACATATTATTTACCAATTTATTCGAACCAATCAAACACATTTCTTAAACATTCTCAATAATCTACAAGGTGATCAATCTTTCTGTTGATACCACCCCCCTCCAAACAATAAAACATTATATGAGCCCCCTAACACATATCAAGTTTGAGTATATTCTTACTAATAAAAATAAATATGTTCTTGAAAGACCAAAATTAGAGGGACTAACTTGTACTTAACCATATTAAATTTTGCCTTTGTTGCTATTCAAATGTTCTCCTGCTTTGCTATTCTTCACTTTGTTTTGAGCTTGGTCTATTTCTTCCCTTCTGTAATTCAAGTGATTGAGATGAATAAAAAAAAGAGTAATGCTACAGTCACCGAAGTAGTGCACCGAATTCATGCACCGAATGACGTGGTAAAATCCTGACTATTGATTAATTTTAACTAAATATTAATAGATGGTCAGGATTTTGTTACGTTATTCGGTGTATAAAATCGGTGCACTACCTTCGATGGCTTTATCATTTCTGTAAAAAAAAAAGGGTTTGAAGCAGTAAGGTTATGGAATGGTGATATTTTATATAAAATAAAATTACGGAAGTGATTTTAGACCCCTACGTATTTTTCAATAGCCCCCATTTATTTTTATTTGTTTCAATTTTGATAAGTTTTAGCTGTAATCAACTAGTATAAAGGATACTACATATTTTGATATGTTTTAATTACTATCCTTATAATTAATACACCCATTTTCATTTTAACTTATACAATTATACTCCCCTTTTTAAAATTATTAGAAGGATGTTCATGTTAAATTTCAAATTTGTAATTAATGAGTTTTACAATTTTACATTTTTACACTATCTTTATATTTTCTATGTTTTATAAGATCTAAAAATACTTTTTATATTTACTAAGAATCTACTTTAAAATCTTAATATATGTAGGATTAAAAATTGAAATAATAATATTGGATTTGATACTTTCGTACTTTAGAATAATAAATGTATATTTTCTATTTATTAATTTGCTAGAGATTTAAATTATAGTTCAATTAAATTTTATTCTCATCTTATTTTAGGATAGAAAATATAATTATTGGATTAAATCATGAAAATGATTTTTTTTTTTTCTATCAAACGTAAAAATAAGATCAATTTTTCTAGTAATTTTATGAAAGCCTATACTATAATATGGAAATAAAGAAAAAATAATAACCTTTTAATTATAAAAGGGTTTTTTCGATATTAAGTGGGATTTTAAAAAGAAAATTTAAAATATGAATAAGGGGGATGCTAATAAATTGAATGGGGCCTCAAAACCGTTTCTCTAAAGTTAAATAGTAGTGTTATTAAGCCCCACCCAAAGTCTATCTAAGCCCCAAAATCAATTAGAAAAAAACAATTTTTATTTATTCCAAAAAACTACCTTTTTTTTTTTTTTTTTAATTTCTTTGATTTCCTAATCTTTTTTAACTTCTTTTCTTTCTTAAAAACTCATTATTTATAAATTTTTATGGAAAACCTATAAAAACAAATTAGAAAGAATATTTCTTATTATGATTTTGCATAAGAAATATTTTTTCCAACCTTTGTCTTGTTTGTTTTTATGGGATTTCATAACCTTTTATAAATCACAAGTATATTTGAGTAAAATTTCATTCATTTTTTAAATAAACAAATAAAAGAAAAGAAAAAAAATTCAAGAAGGATTTATTTTTGAAAATATGTTGTTTATTAATCATGATTAAGTAAATGAAAAGTTAAAAGGGTTAAGAAAGAAAAAATTAAAAATAATACCACTATACCGTTACCATTGCATTCAGGTGGGGGTTGGGCTTCTGACTAAATTTATGTTACCAGCCCACGCCACAAAGTCAGTTTGGGCTGATTCCACGTGGCCATTCAAAATTTTGTTTTTACAAGTTTTGCATATTTCCATCTTGGAGAAAAATCACTCGTCAACATAAGAAATGAACCTTTCTGGGATTACATCAAAGCTAAACTCCATTTGATGGAATTCCAGTTTTTCAGCGAAATACACACGATTATATCATTAAATATTTTTAGTTCGTCAGTCCATCCAACAATCATCTTAAGATCAATTTTTCTTTTTTTTTTCTTTTTTTTCTTTTTTTTTTTTTTTTCCTTTAAAGCAAAATTGATACTTTAATATGGCACGGAACCCTTCAAGTATTGCTCAATACTAGGTGCCCTGGGTTCTGTCATGATATTGATGTTTTATTCCGTTGTTGTAGTCAAATATGGCCCAGCTCTCTTTAATGGGATTCCTGATTCGATCACCGCTTTGTAGTTTTTTTGTTGTTTCATTCATTGGTAAGCCTTTTTCCTCTTATAGTTTTGTTCTTTGTATGAGAACATCAATTTGGTTATTAGGATAACTAGAGAATAGAGAGGCAATATTTTTATGATTTTTTTTTTTTGTCTTGTGAAATTTTTAGAAATTCAAGTTGAATCAAGGATTTCTTATTTAGCTGAGATTGTTTTTATATGCTCTTATTTCAATTTGCTGGCAACTCAAGATAATTGCTTATATATATATATATATATATAGTCCTTGAAATTTGTTGCATTTAGATTTTAAAAGTGGATGATTTGGAATCAAGATATGTATTGATTGAGAGGAGATGGTGATTATTTATCTTGGAAACGGAGGAAAATTATTTTTGATTTTGTTATTGCCTTTCATCACCCACATGGGGTTGAGTAATTTTTGTTATTTTCTTGATTTTAATGAGAATAGCTGTACAATGGAGTTGATGTGAAGTTTAATCACTCAGTTGAGGTAGAGTTCGGTTGACTTTCAATTTTAATCTAGATGGCAAAATGATATTTCCTCTTTTGGAAAAGTTTTAAATTGATTACTGTTTGTGGTTAATGGTTCTTTTTGTTTTCAATAATTATTTAAGTGTCAAATAATTGCAATGTAGGACTTTAGAGGATATCTCCACTTCAAGATAATGAGGGTGGTGATCATCAAAGATCTTTTCAAATAAATATTAAATTCTTATAAAACAACTTTAGGATTAAATATTAATGTTTTAAATTTGGTTGTTCAGTTGGCAATCCTGTTGTGGAGCTATTTTTCTGTTGTAATAACTGATCCAGGGGGTGTTCTGCCAAAATGGATACCCATGCTGGATGAGGAGAAAGGTGACATAAATCCACTACTGGGACCAGAAAATTTTTGTGTAGTGGTGTGCTGTCGTAGGCAACCAAGATTAAAAACCTTCCTAAACTAACTACTAAACTGTAAATAGGGTAAGCAAGGGTCGATCCCACGAAGAGTGTCTAGCCGAATTTTCGATGATGTGAACAAGGTTGGGGGGTTTTGAGTTAAACAGAAAACAGTCTTAGCAAAAATAAAAAACAATTCAAATCAAAATCAAAAATAACAAAACTTGGTCTCAGACAACATCCGTCATCGGAATCTTACAACTGATCATTGATGCAAAATTAAATCAATCTACGCCTGAATATTCACCATTGGAACTATTTTCCTATCTCTCATTAATTGTAATTAATCAAGAAACAAGCGATCTTAATTAATCTTACCACTAAACAACCCTAGACAAGCACTCAAGATTTAATCTAGTGGCAGTCTTATGAATTAGAGAAATCGATGAAGCTAAACAACACAAACATAAGCGGTTGTATTTAATTTAGTTGAATGTTCTTCTTAAGATTACTAATTCCTGACGCAGCGAATTATTAACCCTAATTGCTTCACAAGTTAGAGGGATCAAACAATTACGGATTTGATATCTAACTTAACTTAGCAGTAGATTGCAACAATTAACAAACTAGTAGGCCTCCCTAGTAATTAAACGAAACAATCATAAAATTAGGCGCAGAAAACCATCCAATACTCAAACACGAAAATTGAACACTAAGAAAAATATAGTAGATCTCACAGTTTATTGATTCCGAGGCCTCCGTTTCCTTCGACCAAGTTACAAAAGCTTTAGCCGCTCATAGCCATAATCAAAAACTCAAAAAGAAAGAAAAATTCCAGAGAAGAGAAGAGAGAGGCATGGTCCCCCTCAAAAACCCTAATCTGATCCCCTTAGCAAAAATCCAGATTCAAGTGTTTGAATCCCACTCAATCTCCTAAAAGAAATATTCTAATATCCTAAAATAACATTAATCCTAATTTGATTCTAATTAATTAAAAATAAGATAAAGTCCTAAAATAAAATAGGAAAGTGGTGATTCTGAGCTGTAACTTGCGTGCCACATGTCCTCAAATCTTCCAATAATAACCTGCCCAATTGATTTGCAGGACAAGGCAGAATGCTCCAGGACGTTTAGTGCAGATGCATCAAATTCAAGCTCGATTACAACCTTGATGCAATGAGTATCTCTCAAAACTCAAAACATAAAAGTTGTAGATATATTTCTTAGCGTTCAACAGCATTTTGAATCATCTCGATCAGAGCTCGGATGAGAGAGTTACGTCCAGATTACAAAACAACATCGAAACTGTCCGAATTCATTTAATTAGTTCCGTTTTGCAATTAACGCCTCCATTTGCATCCTAAATCAAAATAGAATAATAATGAGTACATTTAGGCAACAAATACCTATAAAAGACCAAACATTAAGGAGGGTAAATATGACATTTTGCATTCCCATCATGTAGATTTGCATAAAAACCCATCAGCTGCACCTAGTGAACCAAAAAATCGAGGAATTCGGTTCTGTCAAAAATGTAATCAATTTAAGCCTCCTCGTTGCCATCACTGTTCAGTTTGTGAGTTCTTGACTTAAGACCCTAATCTTATATCTTTGCTGTTTTCTTATTTTACTACAGGAAGTAAACTTAATTTGTTTTTGCTTCTAGGCGGTAGGTGTATATTGAAAATGGACCATCACTGTGTATGGGTTGTTAATTGTGTTGGGGCATTCAACTACAAGTATTTCCTTCTTTTCTTGGTACGTTAACTGTAAAACAAGTGGATTCATATCTTTTAGCTAATGGACTCATTTGATTGAAGCTTGACTAGTGTAGTATATATGCTACTATGTTATGGAAATTAATAATTTCAGTAGACACTGTCTCATTGTTGTCCTTTTGTCCTGTTTTCTTTTTTCCCATAGTTATTGCTTTTGTGATTTGATTGTTGTTGAAGGCTGATTCCTCGTTTTGTCAGCACAGCATATCAGTTGTAGATTACACACTCACACATGTGTATGTGCATGTATAATGCAAGGTAGGATTTGAACCTTATATCTACCTTCACCTCATTACACTCCTTTGTTGTGTGAGGTTGAAGTCCAGAGTCAAATATCGACCATATTTATTAGAATTGTTACAATCATAGATGTTGGAAATGTAAGGCTTGAATAATATGTTGAAATTTAGCTGCAATCTCTATTTAATTTGCTATATACCTCACAGATTATACTACTTTAACAGCCCAGATATGTTTGTTGCGTCTCACTGTATAGAATAGCGAAAGATGGAAAAGTTTATAAGAAAAGTTTGCTTGTCAATATAAAGCCTTTATTTTGACATCATTTTCTGATATGATGTCCACATGTAGAATAATATCTCTTTGTGAAAAACATCCATGAAGAAAAACTAGTGTACTACCTAATAGTATCATCTATGATATTCCCAATCTTTCCCTGGGATACTCCTTATTTATGTTGTCTAATGGGAAAAATTTGCCTGAAGAATGCTTGATAGCATTATAAACCATTAGTGGAGAGTTTCTTATTCTCAAGATGGAGCTTTTATGATTAAATTTTGAATCCTTATCAAACCTTCATTGTTTTTGCTGTGCATGAAAGTCATGATGAAGACGAAGATTTATTACTGCTCTCATATGTTCCAACCTTCAGGTGGTAGAACTTTGGAATTGAGTGACGAGATTTGTTTTTTGACTTGGATGTAGCTTCTTATGAGTCTGTTTACCACAGGAAGCTATGCCAATTTAAGATACTATGTAATCTCTTTCGCAATCTCTGAGTGCTTAGTCTGCTCTCAATATCTGTCAATCCTATCCGGCTGGTTGGTGTCTCAAGTTTTCGTTGTGTAGAACTTACAGTTCTAGGATTGGGGTGAAGAATACTATATGATATCAGATGTTTTAAAATCTCAAGGAATATGTCGTTGCAAGGTATTATGGTTAAACATGCATGTAATGAAGCTTATGTTGTTAAAAGGAAAAAACGAATTGGTGCTCGAACATAAGTTTATTAGATTCTCCCTATTTTTGCAACTGATTGTATAATTGATTGTTGTGCTTTGTCCAGGGTTTTTGTGGACATTAGAAGACAGTTATATTCTTTCCCAGTGTCTTCTAGTGGCAGTTTATCTTGTCTATTGAAAAGATTATTATGTTTGTTGATGGTGGTTCGTATGCTTGAACATACAATCTTTTTTTAAAAGAAACTAACCACCAATTGACTTTATGGATGACATGACTGAGTGCTAATGAAAATAGAATAAAATAAAATAAAAAAGGAAAAAGACTAGGGACATCTTTGGTGCTGAACTTTTATACAGTTTTACACATTTCTCGAGACAACTCTTGTCACTGTATCGTCATTGCCGATTTTTATTGCATTGTTTACTGATGATGAGATACCTGGAACACCAGGAACCATTGCAGCTGTTCTTATCACATTTGGTAAGTTTTACAAACATGATTATTTGTTCTTGCATCTGATATTTTGTTTTTATCCTTACCTTCATAATAAATTATTGTTGTTCATGCTTTGAAGTTTTGAACTTAGCATTTGCATTGAGTCTTCTGGGCTTTCTGATCATGCACATATCATTGGTGGCAGGCAATACCACTACTATCGAGGTAATGCTTTTTGTCATTTATTATTTATTTTGTTTATCAATTAATTAACGAAGACTTCAAACCAGTTTATGTCTCACAAAGCCTTCTTGATTGCTTAAAAGGCATTTGAAAAGAAAAGTACACCTAAATCGCCGTATGACCTTGGTTGGAAGATAAACTTTGAACAGGTTATTCTTTTCTTCTTTTTCAATTGTTTGCTTCTCTATCTCTTCTGTATTTGTATGTGGATCCATGTGGCTTTCAAGATACTATATCTGTTTTATGAGATAGCTTGCCTTAGAAAAGACCTGAAATTAAAAATTATAATTACCCTATTGCTGCTGCAGCAGAAAATTACATTATTTAGTCCCTTCCGGTCATCTTTGGTATGAATCAATTTCACTTCTTCAAAGAATATAAACTACCCCATGTCAGGATTGAATTTAGACATATTTCTACTTAATGTTTTTGTTAAAAAATTCCTAAACTTGCTTTCGTATCCATCATGATTAAGGTTATTTAATATAAAAGTCTAAGACCTCCAACCTTGTGTTCGGTTTTATGCTTCCTCAAAGTTTTGCTTGTTGATCCCCATGTCTTGCGCTTACTCTCTTTTTTCCACCCTATTAAGTATATGATTATTAGTAAATTTTGTGCTTCCTTTCATTAATTGAACGTCATCAAATCATTGCATTCCACTATTCCAGTATCTTGCTCATTGTCAAATTCTTCGCGCTAGTATTTTCCTTGCACTATCACATCACCTTTGAAGCCTCACTATGCCTCCAAGTAAGCATATGGATGTAGATCACCATATTGTCTACACTTGAGTGATCTAGTTATAGGTTGGCATGAACTAAATTCTGAAGGATATGTCTCAAAAGAGTAATGCTAGCCTTACTCCCCCTTCTTATTCATTTCTCTTATTCACTCATATGGTAGGTGGGTGTAAAAAGAGAGAGAAGGGAGTAAGAAGGGAGATTAACATGAGTGAGTAACAAAAAGGAGTAAGAAGGAGGAGTAAGACTAACATTATTCGTCTCAAAATAGTATTTTGATCAATAAGCATATGCATCAGGTTTTTGGGAAGAACAAGAAGTACTGGTTCATCCCTTTATATTCAGAAGATGATATAGAATGGATGCCACTGTTTCGGCATTTGGAATTTCCAGTAAGGCCAGAGTCGGATGATGTATAGCAGTTGCAGATACCAAAATTATTAATCTGGCAGCACGCAATGTATGAAGTACAAGGTGTTTCTTGTGTATATATTATTCTTAATCAACGCAACAACTTCTTGTTACCAGCAGTGAATTGTAGAGTAGTTGAACAAATTTTTTCACCCTGACTTTATCGAATTTCATTTGCCACTCCCTGTTTCGGAAACTAACAACTTAGCACCCAACATTAGTTTTGGTCCATTAAATTGTCCTTTGACCAGCTTTGACCTTGTAAATACCTTTTTACCCTCAGTATTCATTATTTTCTCAATTAATAAGAATTAAAACCCAAATTAATCAACAATAAAGTAAAAATCCCGAATGGAGAAATTAATAAAAATCAATCAAACTACATAAAATCACATACCATACCTAATTCAATTAAAATATATAAATCATTCCACATTCAGTGGACACCTATTTTCAACAATCTAAACTAATTAAAATAAGAAATATGTACACATATAATCAACCTTGCTAACTTTAATTCCCAAATTGTTAAAAGTTTGTTTTTTAAGTAAAAGATTTAGTTATAGAATCACATAACTTAATCTAATTGCCCTTGATTAAAAATAACAAGGACAAAAACAGCCATAATATGCCAAACTATCAAATCTAACATCGTCTAGTATAGTCTGACATGTTTTAATTAGACCATCAAGTTAGCATAGTTTAGAGTTTCAATAAAAGTATAATTGGCAAGTCATTGGTTTTTATGACTGGATTGTTACTTTAACTAAAACCCCTTATAACCTAAGACAACAAACACTTCGTATATTCATAATGATTTGAATTGAGTTGTAGTAGATTTAAATTAAAGTTGGATTATTAATTTTTTTTAGATGGTAAAATTTTGCTTGGAAAAAGATAAGTTTATGGATAATTTTCTGTTTGTATTTTAAAGATCTATGGGAAGAAAATTGGATAAAGATCGGTGGAAAAAATTGGTTGAAGATTGATGGAACTGAATAGGAGGAAAGTTTGTTTGGATGGAAATAAACCATCATTAATTTTATTTTAGATTAAAATAATCTTATGACATTTAATTCATTTAATTTGAATAAAGATAAAATTGAGAAAATTCGAATTACATTTGGATTGAAGAGTAAAAATGTCATTTTATAACTAACATAATTTTTTAAACGGACTTTAACGGAATAGGGATTATGCCTAATTTTCGAAATAAACGGGGGCTTTATGTATTTGTTGAAGCACATGGGATCTTCTATAATAATCCTTTTAACGTACATCAGAAACTTAGAACGCATTCGTTTATGTTTTAAACTTACCATTTTCATCTTTTTTTGGCTTTAAATTCATGCAATCAACTAGGGGTGGAAAAAACAGGTCGGTATCTTCAACCAAACTGGTTTTTGGTTTTAAAAAAAAAATTAAACCGAAACCAGTCCAGTTTCAGTTATAAACCGGTTTAAAACCGAATCGAAAATTCGGTTCAGTTAACCGGTTAATTATAATGGGCTGCATTTGTTCGGCCCAATTCGGTCAAACCCTCCACTTTGGCCCATTTTTTTTTCCAGGTTTTTTTAACTTGAATTAAATTTATATTTATTGTAATTGAATAATTTAAATTCATATAATTTGAATGTACATCAAGTATTAATAATTTAAAATTACATTAGGGAAGACCTAGGGATAAATTTTTAAAAAATGCTCAAAATATAAAATTTTTTTTTTTTTAAATTGAATTTTGGAAAATGCACATTAGTGAAGACCTAGGATAATTTTTTTTTAAATTGAAAAATATAAAATTATTTTTTTATTCATTAAACCGGTTTAAAAATCCGGTTCGATTAACCGTTTTTGTTATTTCCAAAAACCAAAATCGAAACCGAACCGAATATTCGGTTTACAAAATGTGGCAAACCGAAACCGAAAAAAACTGAATTTTCGGTCCGGTTTTCGGTTTTTTTTTCCACCCCTACAATCAACATTCATTAACTCTTATATTAGAATCCAAATTGAGAAAATAAAGGAAAGAGTTGCTAGAAAGAGAAAGATTTTCATTTTTCTGATTAAAATTAATATTTGAAAAAAAAAAGTATTTATCTTTCTTTTCTTTTATATTTTTCTCTTTTCTCATTTAAAAAAAAAAATGCTATAAATCAAGATTTTTAATACAGAATTGTCAAAAAAAAAAAAAAAAAAAAAAACAAACAAACAAACAATGGCATATTTGGATTAGTTTTATCAGTTGTGCAAGTAATAAATTTTATATTATTATTTTTATTGTGTTGTTAATCAAACATGCATTTTCAAGTTTATTTTTGGACCAATATGCCATATGTGATTTATTTTTTGCTTTTTTCAATCATTTATAATATAGTTTAAAAGAAACTTAATCCTTGATTGTTTTCTTACACAATTATTTCATTCCATTTATAATATAGTTTATTCCAACTCTTCGAATAAATCAAGCTTAAATATATTTTTATCACATTTTGTTGTCAAATGAGATTTCAAATTATATTTGTTGATACAAGATTTGCACCAACTAGAGTGATTTGATTGACCTTGACGAAATCGGAATTGATATGCACGTGATTAAAGATAACTAGCAATGTATGAATGCAAAGTGCAGTAAAATAAATAACGCAAGAGAGTTTTAAAGCGGTTTGACAAGTTTTAATCTTGAGCCTACGTCCACTATTTTTGTATTTGCTGTAAGAGCTTACAATAGTATTCCTAGAACAATTTGCTAACCCATTTTCTCATCGTTGGAAGGGGTTTATATACAGATTTTGTACAAAGGAAATTGCGAAAATAAAGGGATTACAATTAAGATTGAAATGCAACTCCAATATTCTAGCGATTGAGCGCTAAGATTGCGCCAAGATTGCTATCGATCTGATCCCTTTCAAGATGTCTGGGATTTTAGGTTATCTGTGAGCTGTTTGAACAACTATCGAGATTGGTGGCGCCTAACTTATGTTGGGTTGAGCTATATCTTGACAAGCTTATGCTGGGTCAGACAATCATTTGAGCCGAGCTGATTCTAGGTCGGGCTATAACCTCGTTGACCTCTAACTTCTCCTAGCTTGATGGAAAAATCACACACAACATCTGCCCCCTAATGTTCGGTGCTCGTTTTGAGCGTCGAAGACTAAATCCTCAATTTGACGTCAAGTTCGGACTTCGAGGGTTGTGCACTAAAGAAAGATTTGATCGAGCTTCATGAGTCGGACTCATCTTCGGTCGACGTAATCAACACTTGAACTTTTCTCTATTGTGATATTCTTAACAAACTTGTAATTTGAAATGAAGGGCATGTGTGTAATTTCCACGAGATCATGTCGCATTAAATGCAGCAGCTTTTGGCAGTTAATTTTTGTCGCGCGTGGGCGACTATAGCTATCCACGCTCGAAGTCGAAGCAACGTGCGGCAAAGGTTATGATTGCAATAGTCTGATAGTTGATCGACCTTCATGGATGATTGACATGTGGCCACATCTAATGGCTAAGATTGTTGACGAATGAAGGGCTGAGATTCACTATAGATTGACGGTTATAGTCGAATCCCACCCCTTCATCTCCCATGCACATCACTATAAAAGCGGGCAACTTTGTCAAAAACCTACACACTTTGCAAAAAAATTTAGTCCTTCTTAGGTTTTGCTCCGTCACTATTCTTTCGACTTCATGGCATTTTTCCGGCAAGTATCTTCCCTTTTCACACTTCGGTAAGGCTTCATTTTCCTCCTTTGATTATTTTTACGTCTTTTGTTGTTGAGATTGGCCATTGTCGTGGCCACATTAAGATTTTTAGGGTTTTTAAGTGTCTCCGTCAGTTTTGGGTTTAAAGAGGGTTTATGGAGGCAGTCGTCAGAATCCTGGTAGCTCATTTGTGTTTGTTGTCCGACGCAAGCTACCCTGGGTGCCTGAAATGAAAGCAAAATGTGGAAAGGTCGCCAAATTTTCGAGCTCTGACACTTGTTCACTTTTGTTTCAGGTACCTAAAGACGAGCTATTACCATGCCTTCATCAAGCAGTCATAGTATAGACTACATGTTTGACTCTCTGACAAGCTCGACAGTTCTTGGGGACATAATCCTAGAGGTTTTCGGGGATAAATCCCAGAGTTTTTCAAGGACTTCATTGTACAGAGCTCGGACCCCAATGCAGCAAGCTCTTCTGACCATGCTTCTGGGGAGATTCTTCTTCCAAGGAAGTCTCCAATTCATAGGCCCTGAAAGGAACCACGTTCCTCGATTGGGGTCGAAGATGTCAAGCGCATGACCAAGGTTTATGCGCCTCAACTTCCCTTAAGGGTTCTAGGGGGCTTCTCCCGAAAAAATCCCCCCATTGGCTGCGTGGCGGTCTTTGATACCCTTCTGAGGTGCGGTTTGTCATCGTTCCCTTTCAGTTGTCGGCGAACTCATATATAATTATTGTAGGCATGTATATAGCGTACCAAATAGCTGAGTTGGATTAGCTATCTGTAGAGGAGCTCGTCCACTTGTATAGGTTGAAAAAGATTTAGAACCAACTGTACTACCTTTCTAAGGGGAGGAAAGTACATTTGAACGGGTTGATCGACATCCCAAAGAAAATTTCTACATCAAGACTCTCAGTATTTCTTTTATGAGGTTGGGGTAGCCGGCGTTTTTGCCTCGGAAGCTAGTAAGACCCCGATCTTCGTGCGTATAAAAAGTGTTTCCAAGATTGACAAGCGAAATAACTAATTCTCTTTGTTTTGCATTAAACGTCAAGCAGAGCTTCCTTCCTGAAACAAGCTTAGAGTGGCTTCAGCGTTTCAACCATCTTCTCGACAATAAGCGCAATGTTATTGAGCTTATCATGCTTTCTCAGTTGAGAGCGTATGGCTTTTACACCAACGAAGCTAAATTCAATATCATTTTTGAAAAAGTTAAGTGCTTAATAGCTCGCTGTTTTTGTCCTTGCTTTGTTAGGTTGATCACCATTTGGTTCTTCTTTTGTAGATATGTAGGCCAAAAAACTCAAAGGCCTAAAGAAGAAGGCACCAGCACCTGGGGCTACCAAGAAACCACTGATTGCTCTAGCGAAGAAACAGCTCGCTGATACTACCAAGGCGCTCGGACAAGGTGCCTTGCGCCTGGTCCTTAAGCGTAATGGTGGCGAGCCTGGGGGGGCAATTGACAAGAAGCTTGCGATTGTCTCCAAGGTAGTTGGGGAGAAGGGTGCCCCCGAGCCCCCAAAGGGCCTGACAAAGAAAACCCCTAAGCTAGTTGGATACTTGGGGAAGAAGAAGATACTTGAGCAATATAAAGGCTTAAACAAGAAGAAGTCAACCGAGCCATAGGGGGGCTTGGGAAAGCAAAAGGTTATCGAGCAGTAGGATAGCTCAGGCAAGAAAGTTGTCGGGCAAGTTGGTAGCTTGAGGATAGCTACGGCCAAGGACTTGGCCAAAAAGAAATCCATTCCTGCAAGTGAGACCGTCATTCTCGTGGGAAGCAGATCAAGCTTGCCTCTACAAGCAGGTAAAGAGAAGGCAAACGAGGAGCTCAGGTTGTGCTTGACGTGATGATTGATAGGCTCCTCGAGCATATCGATGTTGGAGCCTCGGCGGCCAAGGAGGCCGTCACGCCGCAGATTTATGCAAGGCTCAAAGATACGTCCCTTCATGAGCAGCTTGTTTGGGCATGCAACTATGTGACTAAGGTATTAATAGTTCGCCCTATTTCCTTTCTTATGGACTTCTCTCTTTATTCTCTACTAACTTTCTTTCTTTTCAGGCTTGCGTGGTGACAAAGCTTCTCTTCGACGAGAGTTACCCCACATTAGAGGGTACTCATATAGGATGGCAAGAGGCAGAGAAGTTGAAAGAGGACACCTTGGCTAGGGCTGAGTTGGTAGAAAAGGAGAAAGAGTGAAAGCAGGTCGAGCTTAAGTGGGTGAAAAAAGAGGTCGAGGTCAAGGAAAGGGAGTTCCTCAAAAAAATCAAGGCGAGCGAGACCGCTCGAGCAAAGGCTAAGGCAAAGTCAACCGAATTTGAGAAGAGTTTGGCACAACAGCGGGGTGCCAACAACAAGTTGAACTCCAAGCTTACCTCGGCTTAGAAGGCTGACTCAGACTGGGAGGCCAAGTATGAGAATGTTTCACGCGCCCTTTCCACGGAGGTGAAGGACCACAAAAAGGCTGAGGTTGAGGTTGTTTGACTCAATCTCGATATCAAGGAGCTGAATTCGACCATAAAGAGCCATGTTTGGGACATTTCGGTCTTCCTTGTGCAGAAGTTGTGGGAAGCTCATCCTTCACTTAATTTCTCCTTTCTGCCAAAGGCTTATCAAAAGGAGGTCGACAGGATGAAGACTGAATCCAGGGCGTTGCGTATGTTTATTGGGACAACTCTGAGTCTGACGGCGAGGATGAGAAGGTGGTTGAAGAAGAAAATGAGGAAACCTAGGTCAAACAAGAAGTTGAGGACCCGACTGCTTTGGCCTCACTCCCAGCTATCACCGTCGACCTTCCTTCGGTCAAGCCTCTACAAGATGTCTCGACTCCTACCCCTGAAGAAGTTGCCAAGACTCCTGCTGTCGATGATACTTGGTGTGTTGTTATAGGTAACCAAGATTAAAATCCTTTCTAACCTAACTACTAAACTGTAAATAGGGTAAACAAGAGTCGATCCCACGAAGAGTGTCTAGCCGAATTTTCTATGATGTGAATAAGGCTGGGGGATTTTGAGTAAAACAGAAAACAATCTTAGCCAAAAACAAAAACAAAAACAATTCAATTCGAAATCAATTAATATAACGAAACTTGGTCTCTGTCAACATCCACCATCGGAATCTTACAACTGATCATTGATGCAAAAGTAAATCAATTCTTACTTTGAATATTCACCGTTGGAACTATTTTCCTATCTCTCCTTAATTGTAATTAATTAGGAAACAAGCGATCTTAATTAATCTTACCATTAAACAACCCTAGACAAGCGCTAAAGATTTAATCTAATGGTAGCCTTAAGAATTTGAGAAATCGATGAAGCTAAACAACACAAACACAAGCGGTTGTATTTAATTTAGTTGAATGTTCTTCTTAAGATTACTAATTCCTGACGCAGCAAATTATTAACCCTAATTGCTTCACAAGTTAGAGGGATCAAACAACTACGGATTTGATATCAAACTTAGCAGTAGACTGCAACAAATAATACACTAGTAGGCCTCCTAGTAATTAAATGCATCAATCATGAAGATATGCACAAACTAACATTCAATACTCAAACATGAAAATTGAACACTAAAATAAAATAGATTAGATCTCACAGTTGGTTGATTCCAAGGTCTCCGTTTCCGACGACTAGGTTACAAAAGTTTTAGCCGCTCATGGCCATCATGAAATTACAGAGGAAAAGTTGCAGAGAAGACCAGAGAGAGGCGTGTGTGTATCCCTCCAACCTAATCTGATCCCCTTAAAAAATATCCAGTTTAAGTATTTGAATTCCACTAAATCTCCTAAAAGAAATATTCTAATATCCTAAAATAACATTAATCCTAATTTGATTCTAATTAATTGAAAATAAGATAAAGTCCTAAAATAAAATAGGGAAGTGGTGATTCTGAGCTGTAACTTGCGTGCCACATGTGTTCAAATCTTCCAATAATAAACTGCCCAATTGATTTGCATGACAAGGCAAAATGTTCCAGAACGTCGACAGTGCAGATGTGTCAACTTCAAGCCCGATTACCACCTTGATACAGTGATTATCTCTCCAAACTCAAAACATGAACGTTGTAGATCTCTTTCTTATCGTTCCACAGCATTTTGAATCATCTCAATCGAAGCTCGGATGAGAGAGTTATGCCCGGATTACGAAACAATGTCGAAACTGTCTGAATTCACTTAATTAGTTCCGTTTTGCAATTAACGCCTCCATTTGCTTCCTAAATCAAAATATAATAATAATCAGTAAATTTTAGGAAACAAATAAGTATAAAATACTAGACATTAAGGGGGGTAAATATGACATTTTGCATTCTCATCAAATACTTCTACTTCGGTTAGTGATGATGCCCCTGCTGTCTAAATTTTTTATATCTATTATCTTTGTTTTAGTTTTTAGTTTAACTTGTAACTAAACTATTATAATCAATGAATAATTTATTTTTCCCATTTTTATCGAGCAATGTTTTCATTTCTGCAGTCATTTTAGTCGTTCTAATCGAACTTAACACAAAAAAAATTCGAATTTGCTCCAAGTTATGCGTAGCCCACTTCTTTGTGAACAAAATAGTTCTAAGTTATGCGCAGCTCACTTCTTGAGGAACTTTTCAAACATCTAAGAAAATCTTATGTGCGACAACTCTGAGTTTAAACTAGTTGTCTGTCTCGAGTCTTGGTCACCGATTTATGACGATTTTCCTTCAATGTGTTTTACTCGAGTTTTCCCAAGTTTTTAACTTTGTCGATTCGGGGGATTTCTCCCTTAATAAGTTGAATTTTGGGGTGGCTTATAAAGTTAAGCTGCATTTTATGAACTCTTGACTTTGAGTTTAGGATGCGATCGCTTAGGTTGCGATTTTGAAACAATAAATAATGAACAAAGCGGAGTTTATGAATAATACCTCTTTATTATTGAACAAAATTTGGCCGTAAAAGACCTTACATTGAATGAGAAAAAATAAAACATGGTTTAAAACACAGCTACTTATTAGTAATACCTTCGCAAATACTTAACGTTTCATGCTCGTAGTACAGCTTCACCATTTAGGCGTTCTAGGTTGAAAGTTCTTGGTGCGAGCTTTTCAGAGATCCCAAAAGGACCTTCCTATTTAGGCCCAAGTGCCCCCAAGTTCAGGTTTTGTGTACCCTGGACAACCTTTATGGAGACTAGGTCACCGACTCCAAAGTCTCTGTTTTTGACCTTGGAGTTGAAGTATCGTTTGGAGGCGAGCCTTAGCTAAGACTTGGCTTAATGTTCTTCGATTAGATCTAGCCTCAGGCAGAGAAGATCTTCATTTGTTTATTCATTAAAGACCTATCTCTGAAACAAACTAATCCCTACTTTAACTGGGGTCATTGCTTCACACCCGTATGAAAGTCAGAATGAGGTTTCTCCTGTCGAGCTTCTGGTTATCGTTTCGTAAGACCATAAGAGCATCTCCAAATGACTCTTTATATGACCTAAACTCTTTATTATAAAGAATTTATCCATAGAAATAAGAGTCCAACAGACTCTTTATTCTTTAAATATAAATTAAAGAGTGAGATTGGCTCTCCACATTTAGAGAGTCAAATTTTACTCTCTATCCTAATTTTAAATAATAAATTGCAAGTTTCTATACATTTTATTTATGATTTATCTCTCCTATTAAGTTTCTTTCTTGAAAAAACATATTCTCTCTCCTAAATTTAAAGAGTCTATTGGATTTGAATAAAAATTTTGCTCTTTATATTTAAAAATAACTAAAGATGCTCTTTATTTATATAAAATATGCTCTTTAAAATAAAGAGCACCATTGGCGATGCTCTAAGGCCTCAGGTAACTCCTCAACCCATCTTCCTTTAAGGGCATCGAGCTTCTTTTTGATGGTGTGCTTGATCACTTTATTTACAGTCTCTACTTGATCGTTGGCTTGATGCCAATAAACAGCAGCGAAGCTTTTCTTGATCCCGAGCATTTCGCAGAAAGATTTGAAGTATTCACAATTGAACTACTTCCCATTATCAGTTGTTATAGTGTGGGGAATTTCGAATCTACAAATGATGTTCTTGTAGACAAAATCCTTCAGCTTGTTCGAAGTGTTGGTAGCCAAAGGCTCAACTTCTACTCACTTGGTAAAATAATCCACTGCGACCAAACTTACACCCCTTTTTCCTTGAGGCAAAAGGCCTATCAGATCAACTCCCCAGATCGTAAATGGCCAAAGACTTGTTAGAATAGTTAATTCTTGGGGTGGAGCTCGCGGAACATCTATGAATCTCTGGCATTTGTCATATCTGTGCACAAAGTCCGTTGTATCATCAAAAACTGTTGGCCAGTAATAACCCTGGCGGAGCACTTTGTATGCCAAAGATCTACCCCCTGCATGGTTCCACAAATGCCTTTGTGGATCTCTTTTAAGACATATTTTGCGTTTTCGTGATCAATGCACCACAAGAGCAGCAAGTTATACCCACGCTTATATAATTGGTCATTGATGAGTGTGTATCGAGTTGACTTTGCTCAGAGTGTCTTGGCTTCACTCCTATCCTTGGGCACTATCCTATCTCTCAGGTACACAAGTATTGCATCCATCCAGCTATACCTCTGCCCTGCTACTAAGACTGACTCCTGTGAAGCAAGGATGCTGGGACTTGGAAGAAATTTGATGAAAATGGAATCAGTCGCTTCTTGACTCATTGCTAAAGCTAGGCGAGCTAGAGCGTCAACCACTAAATTCTTCACATTCTTCCATGGTGAATCATATCACCTTGCTCTCTTGCATGGGTTGCTTTGGTGGCTTTTATTCACAACTCATTACTCAGGGGACCAAGTTTATCCTAGCCTCTCGCACATATTGCTCGACAAAGCGCCTTGAGCTCCCTGCAATGTTAGGACCCTCATAGATCATGCCCACCATAACTTTGTTCTTGGTCGAGGCTTGCTGGATCTAATTATTCTACTCACCTATATTTTCGCAAGTTGGCACCTCCTTAACAAATTCTTTCAAGTGGCCCCTCCATATTAGATTTTTGATGCCATCTTTTTGAGCCCGACACTCATTGGTATTATGCCTAATGTCCCGATGGTACCAGCAGTATTTCTGACTATCTCTTCTGCCTGGTGCCCCTTTATCCTTTCTAGCACGGGCAACCTCTTAGCCTGATGGGAGACTTCATATATGTGAGCTATGTCTTAAGTGAGGAAGGAGTATTCTGCATACCATGAAAAAGGTTGCCTTTCCCTGCAATTTTCTATTTTCTACCTCTTTTGGAACCTATTCCGATCCTTATCATTGCAGTCTCGGCTTTTTCGTTTATTTGTTGGATGATCTTGTCGCCTATCCGAGGCTCTTCTTGGTGAACTTTTGGCTAGGGCCGCTAGCAAGCTTTCCACTCATTGATGTTTAGTGGCCATTTGGTAGAACTTGGCTAGGCTTACTTGATCTTCGCTTTGGAGTTCTTTCCACAACTCCGTCTATGGCCTTATACCTACAATTAGCAAAGTTTGGATCAACTTTTCAGGTGCATCTGCGACCTTTGCCTGCTCACTCTGGAACCTTGTTAAATACGAGGTCAATGTTTTGTCTCTTTCTTGACGAATATTGCTCAGATAACTAAATGGCATTGCGAACTGTCTCCTTGCTTGGAATTGCTGTAGGTATAACGAGGAGAATTGTTGCCAAGATTGAATTGAGTTCACTTTAAGCCTCTTGTACCACCTCTTGGCATCCCTTACCAGTGTGATCATGAAAAAGCAACACTTTGCCAAGTCACAAACCTGATGCAGCTCTATTAAGTTGTTAAAAGAGCCGAGGTGGTCTAAGGATCTCTTTTCCCATCGAACCTGCTTTCTAGCATCCTGAATCCTTGGGGGAGTAGGGCCTGGTGAACTTTCTCTGTGAACGAAGAGCTCACTATTTCTTCTGCCGCATTGTTCTAGTGGGCTCTTAGATTATTGAGCATTTTTTGCACCTAATCTAAATCTTCATTATGGGGATTACCCTAGCTAGCTCTATTTAGCCTTACCTCGAGAAAATGAGTTTGGAGATCTTTTGCTTGTGAACCTCTTACATCGTGCATAGTGGTGTGTGATGTTGAGTCATGATGGTTGGGTTGGTAGGTGCTATCCTACTCATTTGTGCGCTGCTCGCGACGTTGGTTAAAACCGGAATATCAATCATTGCCAGATTGGCACGCGTGACTCATCTTGTGAACTTGCAAGGTTTGAGCCCACCTTTGGTGTAGGTTAAAATCGGCACACTAACGTTGGGGGTATCATTGAGTATCCCTCTGACAACCATTGTCTTCATCCTCTGCTATGGGTTGTTTACGCATTCGCCTCCAAGGGTTAGTTTGCCCGCAAGACTCTCGTTCATGAGTATAATGTGTCTGGCAGTGCTAGGGATGTCGGCTGTTCCTTGGTGCCTATGATCCATATTGGTCACCGACTAAGTTCTGACTTATCGAGGTGACATCGGTAAAGCATGGCTGGTTAAGGTCTTGGGGGGCTGGTTGCTAGTTTCTTAACTCAGCCACATTCTATTGTACCTCCTATGCAACCATTATTCTGATCATCTCCACCAATTGTCCATCATGGAATTCGACGTCTCTATCCACTGTTGGTTCATGGCTTGCTCCATCGGCAGCACTTGTGGACGACCTAAAGGCACGATCTGATGAACCTCCTGATTGGTGGTTTCCATGTTATAATGGCTTCCTATGTTAGTCTTTGATCTGATATGGGCCATTTGGAATTTTTAGGTGATTGGGTCATTGAAATTGATTGCCAAAAAATTTGAAATTTGGTAGAGGCCCTCCTTTTAACGCCAAAATGTTGATACAAGATTTGCACCACTAAAGTGATCCGATTGACCTTGACAGAATCGGAACCGATGTGTGGGTGATTAAAGATAACCAGCAATGTATGAATGCAAAGTGTAGTAAAATAAATAACATAAGAGAATTTTAAAGTGGTTTGGCAAGTTTTAATCTTGAGCCTACGTCCACTGTTTTTGTATTTTTTGTGGAGCCTACAATAGCATTCCTAGAACAATTTGCTAACCCCTTTCTCATCGTTGGAAGGGGTTTATATACAGATTTTGTACAAAGGAAAGGGCAAAAATAAAGGGATTACAATTAAGATTGAAATGTAACTCTGATATTCTCACGATTGAGCGCTAAGATTGTGCCAAGATTGCTATTGATCTGATCCCTTCCAAGATGTCTGGGATTTGATATCTATGAGTTGTTTGAACAACTGTCGAGATTGGTCATGGCTACTTTATGCTAGGTCAAGCTATATCTCAACAAGCTTATACTGGGTCAGACAATCGTTTGAGCTAAGCTGATTTTGGGTCGGGCTATAACCTCACGGACCTCTGACTTCTCCGAGCTTAATGGAAAAATCACACACAACTTATAATTTTTTAAAATATTATTTTCAAAAAACAAAAAGAAATTGTATTTAATATCCTTATCCCACATTTTGCAATAGGGGTGCAACCAAACCAAACTGTTTGTAAACAATTTAGGATCGGTTTGGTAGAAGCTCGAGATCTGCTCAAGTTATCTCGAGCCGAGTTCGAGCTCTAAATGTGTTCACATATATGAAGAGTCGAGTACCAAACATGTTGATACTTGGCTTGAGGGCTCATGAGCCTGTTAAGGCTCGCAAGTTTTTTCGAGCTTTTAGAGTTTGAATAAGCTCGCGAGCATAAGTAGGCTCTTGTATTTGCATTACTACCTAAAAATCCCAAAATCTCTCATCCCAAATAATAGTACCTTGTCTAGGGTCATTCATATGACCTCTGTGAACATAATTATCTTTGCATTCTTCACACAATCAAGCATTCTAGCCTAAGAAATCTAATTTTGTATGTCATTCAAGAGGACTAGCTAGGTGATTTCTTCTCATCTATCAAGCCAGATGTTTTTCAATCAAGGAGGATGGGGTGGAGGTGGAACAAGTCTATGAAGTGTTGCAAGTGTTTAGTACCATTACCAATATCATATCTAGGAATTACCCTACTGCAAATCTATTTCTGAGTGAAGTATTCTAGATTAAGTATATGTTGGACAAAAAGGCATTGGAAAAAAATGAATTCATTCGAGAAATGGTCAAGAAAATGAAAAAGAAATCTGACAAGTACTGGGGGGGGGGGGGGGGGGATGCAACTTTCTGATGTGTGTAGCCATTGTACTAGACCCTAGGTGTTAAATGGTGGTGCTAGACTTTTGTTTCCCTAAGATGTATGAGGAGGCTGAAGCATAGGCAAATAAGACTAAAGTTAAAGATGCGTTGTATGCACTTTACAAGGAGTATGTCGATGCCTCTCAAACCTTGAACAATGAACAACCAATAACAATAGTTCCTCAAATAAATGTACAGCAACAACTATAAGGTGTTGTCTGGTTTTTCATTGTTTACACAACATCTTAGCGCAGTTCAAATTGTTCCACCGGAGAAATCAAAGTTAGATAGTCATTTGGATGAGGAATGTTACATGGCTAAGGAAGGGGATCCAATTACATTTGATGCACTAGAGTGGTGGAAAGTTAATACATTGAACTATCGTATATTGTCTATAATGTCTCTTGATATATTAGCCATTCCTATCACAATAGTGGCGTTGGAGGCATCTTTCAATGCGGGCAATCAAGTAATTGAGACATATTAGGCTTCATTGTCTCCAAATAGAATGCAAGTTCTTCTTTGTGGTAGTGATTGGTGCCGCAATCTAAATGGAGTTAAAAGGAAGAACAAAGTAAGTTTCAAAAATAAAAGTAATATTTGTGCTCATTAATTTTTACATTTTTAGTTATTGATGACTTTGTTTTCATAAACTATGCTAATTTTTTCCCTTCATGTGTTTCAGAAAAAGCAAAAAGTAGAGGATATTTAGCTTCCAATCGAATGAAACTTGTTATAATTGGTAAGTTGGTAATTAGTAATTTGGCAATCATTTTTGTTTGGAATATTGCATAACTATTGTCTTTTTTTCTGTACAGGATTCTTTTGTGTCCAAATTATTATTACTATTATTATTATTATTATTATTATTTTGTTTTAACAATCTGCTATAAGTTTCCATTTTTTTAACAAAACTTGCTTGCGATTGCTTAGTTATTTCAATTTCAATGGCTTTGATCAAATTTTAAGTTGGCTTATGTTCACTTGTGTTTTGGAGATAATTGTGGTTTCATATGGTTTTTAATGTGTTTTTGTAGATTCTTGACTTTGCCTTTGATCGGCTTTGCACAAATGGGTTAAGTGTGTTTAACGAGTTTTTGGTGTTCTTAAGTCTACCTTGATGCATGTTGAACTATCTTTTTGTTATGGATTTCTATTAATTTTTGTGAAGAGTGTGTCATTTGGTTGTTTGCAATGTAAGGGATGTTGTGTACATGTGTCAATTCTTGAAAATAATGTTGGTATGCAACCTAAGATAGTGCCTGGTAGAAGTATTATGATATGTCAATATTTACTTATTGCTATTCGTTGCATGCTAATTTCTTCAGCATATTGAAGTTCAAGGTTATAGAACTTTGAAAAAACCATGTTTTGCTCTCCATAACCTAATTGCTCTTCATGTGCAATTATTTAATTGTTCTCATTTTTGTATTCTACATCTCTGTTTACCCGCTAGTGCATATTCTGAGATAAATGTTGAATTGTTTTCTTTTGTAGGTTTGCTTTTCTTTAAGTTTTGGTTTGGGAGGAAACCAAGGCACCAGAAATGCTACTTGGTTTCAAAAACTACTAATTCTCTACTGATGTATGGTCCATTGGTTGAATTTATATTACTTACTGTCATCTATATGGAGGTTTTGTTTGTATTCAGCTCACTGGATTATCATATCCATATGAGCTACATTTGAAAGGCAACCCATAATCAATGGCTCTTGAGGTACATCACATTGCAGTAGTTACTAAATTCATTTTCTGTTTACAGTTGCTTTTTCTTCATTACTGTTTTTTGTGTAGGTAATGAAGTTTGTGGTGCAAAAACATGACCATTCTAATCTTGCTTTCTTCATGTTTGTTTGTACTGTGGTTGAGGATATTATTTTCTTCATAGAGAATGTGCGACTTGTGTTCATGTTTGTCTTCATATGAGTGGAGAATGTGTAAATTTATAAGAGATGCCTTTTATTGAACTATTAACATTAGATCTAATGCCTTTGATGAATCCTCCATTCACTATTTTGTAAGCTTTAAAGTTAAATGTGTTAATTTATATGATACATTGCATTCAGCCTTAGATTATTTGCTGTTGAATTCTGCCAATTTATATAATTATGGATTGAAAATGCAATTCGAGCTCGAAATTGAGCTTGAATTCAAGCCCAAGCTTGAGCTCGATAAAGGCTCACCTAATTAATGAGTTAAGCTCAAGCCCTGAATACTTTCACGGTCTCGAACTTGAACCCAGGTTTCTAGAGCTCATGGAGCTAGGGCTTGTGATAAGGCTTTGTCCAATTTTCACGAATCAAACTTGAACATCGTGGTGTTCGACTCAGCTCGGTTCAGTTCATATGCAACCTTATTTTGCAACTTAAACTCACCTTAACCCTAATTCTTTCTCGTCACATTCAAACTCTTCTTAAACTCAAGCTCCCTCCATAATCTAAACTTATTAATCAATCAGTTTGATTCAAGGATCTTGGGTTTTTCATTGTGTTTTGAAGTCCATTTGGTTAAGATAAAAAGAAAGTAATCACTTGGGTTTAGAAAGGTAAGATTTCGAAGGTACATTATTAGGGTTTAGTTTAAATATATGTTACGTTTAGATTTGTGTAATTATTTGTTTGATGAATGTTTGTTTGTTATTTTATTGTGATTAGGCATTTGCGAAAAGGTGATTTTGTTGTTGTGTTAGAAGAAAGAAATAAATGAGAGTAATTGGAAGCTGGGAAAATCGCAGTAGTAGGCTGCAATTTTTGCCCGATGTGCCCTATCGAGCACAATCAGGTTTAATTAGGTAATGTTGGGTGTGTTCGGACATAATGGGTTCTATAAAAGTGCTTGACTGAACAAATGCCCTATCGAGCACAATCAGGTTTAATTAGGTAATGTTGGGTGTGTTTGGACATAATGGGTTCTATAAAAGTGCTTGATTGAACAAATACCTTTAGTGTGTTCGAACACTTTCACAGAACCCAGATACTTGTTTGAAACTGAAGGTTTTATTTTATTTTATTTTTTTATTTTATGTTTATTTACATCATATATGTTGTTGTTTATTGTTTTCATGTGATTAAAAACATCATTTACTACTTTGCATGAGAGAATGATAATTGTTTCCAATATCTTCATAACACTGGAAGATGCCGAACACTACAGAGTATATATATCAAATTGTTTTGCAAGTTATCACTGTTCAAAAATATAAATGAAAGTTTAACTACAAGCTAGATTAAGTTGTTTAGGGGTACTTGTTACGAAAAGTTATTGGATAAGGGGGACAACATACTATTTGTGAAACCCAAATATGGCAAATACTCGTAGGGGTGTGAATAGGAGTTTATGAAAATTAATGTGGAATTAAAGTTATCAACAACAACAATGAACAACAATGAACTTAACTAATCAATGTGCAATAAATAAAGTCAACAAGCAATGAATGACAATGTTAATGATCAACAAATATAAACAATGGTGAGCAATAAATGTGAGCAAGTGATAATGTTGAGAAAGTAATACATATGAACAATGAGGAGTCATAACGATGAGCAATAATGGTGAGCAAGCAATAAATATGCAATGAATAATAAATGAGTTAAGGGAAGAGAAATGCTTAAAGATTTATAGTGATACTTCAGAGCTTTGATCAAGAGCCTCATACATCCACTTCTTTAAGACAACCTCTTTGAAGTTCCACTAGACTCAGATTTTGCCAATGCAATAGTTTTACAAGATTTTACCTCCAGATTTATAGGATTCTCTCTCTCTCTCTCTCTATAGTTTCACATGATTTCGCCAATCTCTTTATATTTACAGGATTGCACCTAGTTTTACAAGTCTCTCTCTCTCTCTCTCTATAGTTTCACATGATTTCGCCAATCTCTTTATATTTACAGGATTGCACCTAGTTTTACAAGATTTCACCCACAAGATATATGAAAATGTGTTTGTGAATATTTGCCTTTAAGCTAGGCTGATACACTCAATGTTTTACAAGATTTCTCTCTCTAAAGTAGAAGATCGAATAAAAAGAGAGTGAGGGAAGATCAATGTTGAACTATGAGTATTGCAATATATTTTTCGTGTTCTTCTCCTCTGCTTCTTCTTGCAATAACTCTCTCTATTTATATCTTCAACCATTCTTCATTTAAAATGGAGTCATTGCTTTATTTAATGCACCTCTGTAACCTTCTGAAAAGTTGCAGTACCAAGAGGAGCAGTTGTTTCACCATCGTGAATGGTCGTTTCTAACACCAACGATCATTTTACTTTGAAATTTGGGATTTGGAACAACCGTTCCCCTATTGCGAATGGGCGTTCCTTATTTTGACATGTGCAAGCTATATATAAGTAGAAATCTCTTTCAGTCAACTTTCTAACGCATTTTACATAGTTGAGTTTGGAGTTCTATAGTGAAAGTTATAGCCCAACCTTTGCAGAATGTCAAGATTTTCCAAAATGATGAACGGCTTGGTGGAACAGTATTGTTCATGCATGGAACAGCTTGGGAACTTGATGAATGGTTGTTCCTTCATGATGAATGATCATTCTACTATGAATCTCCAACTTTCCAAAATTTAATAGAACCATGAACGACTTTATGGAACGGGGTC
Organism: Pistacia vera; assembly: GCF_008641045.1. NCBI lineage: Eukaryota > Viridiplantae > Streptophyta > Magnoliopsida > Sapindales > Anacardiaceae > Pistacia > Pistacia vera. The sequence goes on from NW_022196334.1 coordinate 56,475, forward strand.
ATTCATATTTGGAACGGCTTAAGAATAGATGAACGGCCGTTTGTTCTCTTAGAAAGGGCATTCCTCCATGATTTTGGCTGATTTGGGAAAAGTGAAGGTTTTAGCCCTTTGAATTAGCTTTTTTATGCCACAAGAATCATGTAATTCTAATATATATAAGTAAAAAACATTATCCTTGAAATACCGACTAGATGATCTGGATCTTAATTCTTCCAAGCCATCAACTTGTGCCATGATTTCCTTCTCGATCCTGGCTGATCTAGGTGAACTTATGAACATAAAAAATTTATCCCTTTGAACTATTGCTCTAGCGTTGTAGGAATGACTTGATTGGGATCTTTCTAGCCAAAGTTATCATCAAAACACCGAAGAGTGTTCTAAAGGATAATTCTGAGATTAAATCCTGCATTTTCATTTTTGGTCATGACTTATGTCATGCCTTAGAGTTTTGTTAGTCCTTATACAATTATTTGGCTTGGTTTAGCACATCAAAACACACAAGGTCCAACACTATTTACAATGTTTTACAATGATATAATTGATATTAATTATAGAGAATAATGCTTTACAACTGTATTGTTGATTATCATAACAGGGAACAATTCTTTATAGGGAACAATGAAGCATGCTGATTTTCATATGTTTATTGGTTAACAATGGCATAGTTAATGATCATTATAGGGAACAATACATCTTAAATGAACACCTTCATCATCCTTAATATCAATGGGATAAGTTGGATAATGAGAAACATATTCTAACACCAATCACCAACATATGACAGCTTCTATCAATATGTAACTCTTCGTACAACTTCATAATAAGATCTACATAATTTGCATTCCTCAAAATTTTGAGAGCTTTCATCGTCTCTTGTATATATTATAGAGAACCATCCGTTTGACACTCCTAACGCCCTCTGTAGTTCACAAGAGTCCAAAAAACATCCATTTTTCTTCATATTTAATATAAAGGGTCAATGTATGCACAAGTATAAACAATTTTCAAAATTCAGAACACAAATAAATAAAGTCTTAATTTAACCCGACAATGCCTTATATTATGCGATACATATCAATCAGGTATTATTCTAGAACCCTAAATACCCAATACAACCCGACATATTTATTTGTGTTCAATTGGAAATGTTGATCCACTTCTAAATATGCCTGAAATCCTATTATCGGGTTTTTTTCATTGGATGACAAATAGTCCCCGATAATCGGGTGTCGGGCACTTATGCTCTTTAACCTCTAACATAAACCCAAGTTGAAACTACTCCAAATTCACAACCTCAATTATTTTATATACAGTCCTACTAACAAATTAACATAACTAGCATAGATATTATCCAACCCAAGCTTATATACACTATTTAAGATCAAACGCATAACAAATTTTCAATTATATACTAATCCACCAAATGATTTCAAACATAAAAAACATACATCTTGGGTTGTAGCTTTTTAATGGATGAAAAATTCAATAAATTTCAACAAATTAAGCTTGGATTATGTGAGAGAATGTTTAATAAGTGGAAAAATTTGAGTGAAGAGAGAGAGAGGTGTTATGTTAAGTGAAGAAGAAAAGGGCAATTTTGTCCAAATGAAGACAAGTATGGGTTTGATATATTTGGCAAGAGACTTTTTATTTTGGGGCACTTTTCAATTCAGTCCTTGATATAGGGATATTTAATATAATTTCTCAAGAACAAACCAAACACATAATCAATTTTACATTTTCAAATGTTTTTTTGAGTCATAATATCTCAAATAAGTTTTCATTTTAGGTAAATCAATCTTTTAAATATTTTTTAAAAGAGTAAACAACATATTCCTACCCGAGGCCTAGTGAATTTCCAAGTTGGTACCCCTGGTTATATTAATTCCAGATTCCCATCCTTAAAGTAACATTGTTAACAATTTTTAGGTTACAGAGGATGCTATTACCATAATACACTTAACAAGTAAAGTAATAAATTACTTATTAACCCCTAAGTTAGTAGAATTATAAATTAACCATCTTATTTTCAAATTACTTCAATAACACCCTCGGCAACTGTAATAGCCACTACTACTCAAAAGCTTATAATGAAATACATATAAAATAACATAAAGAAATTGGACCCAAAATTTTCTTTTATTAGATATATTTATATATTCTACAAACATATACATTTTTTACATAAAATGTATAACATATACAAAAGTCATCAAAAACATAAGGGACAGTGTAACCGCTTCTTCTCGAACGCCGACATCCATCCGACAGTGTCCTCACCTAGGTCCTGCAAAACATAGGAAAACAACGGGGTGAGCACTAAAATAATGCTCAGTAAGAAAATCCTCTACTCATGCTAGCCCCGTAACTCTCTCTCTCTAATTCTTTCCTTACAACTCCTCGTTCAATTTCTCTTTGGGTACTTCTCTCTTTTTCACTTTCTCTTTCTCTTAGAACTCTTTTCTATTACCTCTTTAGTAAGTCACGACCCCATCTTACCGGGGGCATGGCTGGGACTCGCTCCCACTCTACGTGACCTCTACTCATTCTAGCCGATCGGACTCGGTCATGCATGGATTCGGAACCCTTGGCCATGTGAGTCTATAATCTCTCTCTCGGGTATTCGGGTATAGCCCTCATCTCACGGGCTACACCACTTCTCTATCTGATACTCATGCCGCTCTCTCAATGCGGCGTACATGCGGGAATACTCTACCCATTACTCACGGGTTCCCCATAGCACAACCTACTCTATTCTCTTTCTCTTAACTCTTAAAGTAGCTTATCCTCAAATTCAAATTCTCTACTAAATCTCAAGCTACTTCTCAAGTGTATAAACAAAGGTGTAGAGCTAGCTCATGCTCCCTAATGCACTAATGAAATGCCAACTACAAGATTTCCTCAAAACTTTCATTCTGTATAGGTCTCACTATAATGTCCATAATTTTCGTTATACATCTCTGATTACTACGGTTTTGGTCTCGTTTTAAAGCTTAGAAACAGGGCTACGTCTTTGATGTTTTGGTCTCAGCCCAGTTCAAACCGTACGATGCCCAAAAATTACTTAGAAAGTTACGGCAGTGATAGAGCAGATTTCACTTAGGCATTTCATCAAACAACTCATGTGCATATAAACACTCTACTAAAATTACTACTATACTACATTCTCTAGCCATCCAAAACTCGCTCAAATACACATAATCTCTATCAAGAAAAGCACTCCCAAAAAGCTTCACACAACATCTCTCAAACTTCATCTCAAATTCCATTCTCAATACACATTAAAACACTTCTCATACATGGAATCTATCCAACAACTACAAAAATAGCTACTCATCTCAATTCAATTTTCTCATTAATCATACTACATACTGATCATGCATACATTTTACTCAAAAAACTTATTACAAAACTCAAGTTGGGGGATTTACTACCTTGTGCAAAGATGACCTTTTAGCACTTTCTTCCCTTGTGGTATGTCTCTCTCTACAACCAAAACAACACAAGGACAGCAACAACCAAATAAGACTTCACTACAATTATAAGAAAACTCACATCTAAAGCATGAATCCTTACCTTAGGATGCTTTAATGAAATCTCTACCAAAACCCCTTAAAACCCTTAGAAATCTTGGAAGATTGGTGGAGAAATTGAGAGAAAGTGGGCAAATGGAAGAGGCGGTGAAGAAGAGAATAAAGGGTTTTCTTACACTAACCCTTTTAGTTCATTTATAGCATCTTTCCCATTTTGCCCTGCTCTTCCTTGGAAATTCCATCTATATCCTTTGATTCTTACAAATAAACCCCATCCAAACAATCTCTACAAATTTCTTTCTTTCACTCCCCTTTTCCTACTAATTAGGGGTAGAATGGTCATGTGTCCAAAGAAGAATCTCTAGAAAACTCAAGAAACCTTGTCGCCTGTCGCGCGGCGAAGAACTTTGCTCGCCACGCGAAACAGGGGAGAACCTACCGTGGGTCAATCTCCTCCTCGCCGCGGCGAAGCTTTCTCTCGCCCGGCGAAGATGATTCACCAACTCACCAAACATCAACCAATTTCAAGGCAACAATTCAACCAACTCAACATACAAACTCAATTAAAGTTGAAACAATAAACTTTTAAACTAATACAGTAAATCTTAACACACCTCAAGTGGGATATTTACATTCAAGATAGATTGAGAAACTCCAAAATATTCTTGTCAAAATGAGGGTGGGTTTTCCATCAAAAATCAAATCTATCCATCAAAGTTTCTCTAACTCTCTCGCCCACCTCTCTCTCATAGTACTTATAAACTTGCTATATCTATCATCTCTATACAGCATATGAAAAAGCTTGGAACCGTATTTGAAAAAGAATAACAAGAAATACACAGAAATTTTCCATACAAGTAGTGAACTTGAAAATAACTAAATGGCATTTTAGTATTTGGACTTCGAAACACTGAAGTTCTCTTTCTACTTCTCGTGCAAAAGCATTTTCCCTATGTCTGAACTGCGTAAAAAATATACATTGCATTCTTGGATCATGAAACCCATAACCCGTGATCACCATTAAACCCCATCAATAACCCAGAGAAAAAAAAAAAAAAAAAAAAAAGCAAAAACTAAGTTGTGTGTATCATCAGTCAACTAAAAAATGATTCAGGACACATATAAAAAACAAAAATGCTAAGCACATAAAATTTTACAGTTTCTTCCACAACCGAATGACTAAACCAAACTTCATAAATAATAAAAAAATAAAAACCCACAAGAAAAAATATATATATATATTCACAAAATTCCCTCATTTCTTTCAAAAAAACACATAGAGAAACAAGACCCCTAAATCAATCACCCTATAATCACAGACCCAGAGTAACCGAAATCCCAAACACCAAAAATTGAATACAAACCCCAAATGCAGAAGATCTAACGATCTAAACCCAAAAGCAAAAACTCAACTAAAACCACCCAAAAAAACAACCAAATCGAACCTTAAACACCATTTTCAACAAACCTTCAACAAATAATCAACAAAACAAAGCAGATCCGGAGGAAACCACACACAAATTGGGTCATGACAAAAATTGGCATATGGTTGACAAACATATAACCTATTGGGGTAATCGCCAGGGATTTGCGTGGAGAAGAAATTGGGAATTTGGGGAAACAGGGAGGGATTTGCGTGGAGAAGAGAAGAGGTAGGTAAGGTTATGAGATTGGGAATTTGGGGAAATAGGTAGGGATTTGCATGGAGAAGATTGGGAGTTTGGGGAAAGGCTTGCTTTATATAGGTTAGGGTTTTCTGTAAATAACTTTAAAAAGTAAGGCTTGTAATTAGTTGTTTAATTTTTAATATAATTATATTTTGCAAACAAATCAATTTGCAACTAAATTTTTAGTCATGAAAGAATTAGTTATAGTTGCAAGTCTAGCGGGAACAAATAATTTGGGGGGAAGATTAATTTTTCAACTTAAATTGGCAACTAAACTGAATTTAGTTGCTGTATATATTTTTTTGCAACTATTGTTAATATGAACACAAACATTTGTTGCTAAAAATGCCTTGGGCCCCTTGTAATTATTGTCCAAATATGGGATATTTTGGTAATTTAATTTTTCTGTAACTAATCATAATAGTTACTAATACATTCTTAATTAATTGCAACTAATTTAGCTACTAATGGGTAGTTGCACAAATTTTTTTTTTGTAACCAATAATGTAGATGTAAAATCAAATATTTTAGATGCAAATTGTCAAATTATGGAGGGAAAAATGGCCCACCAAAAATTGCAACTAAATTTATTAGTCACTAACGTAACTTGTTCTGCAACTAACAAAATAGTCGCACAACATTAACTTTAGGCGCCAAAAGTTGGAACATGTGGACCCCCAAATTGAGATGCTCTTTGCCCGACCAATGGCAATTTAGTTGGTAAATGTAGCCTTTTTGCAACTAATTCTGGTTAGTTGCTAAAAAATTGGTTGCAGAATGTAATTTTTCTTGTGGCGTTCCCTTTGCTCCCGAAGCGCATTACTCGTTTATAGGGGGAAACTTTCAAAAATACCTTATCACCCACTTGGAACTCCACTTTTTTTCTCTTTAAATTGGCATAACTTTTCTGTCAATCTTGGGCTTGCTTCATTCTGTTCCTGATTAATTTTACATCCTCTATCATTTTCTGAGTCATCTCTGGCCCAAGAGCTATACTTAACTCACCCTTTTCGTCGATCTCATCCCAATGTAGTGGAGACCTACATCGTCTACCATACAAAGCCTCGTAAGGTGCCATTTTAATTGTAGACTGATAACTGTTGTTGTAGGCAAACTCCACCAAAGGTAACATTTCATGCCATGACATTCTATAATCCATGCAGCAGGCTCTCAACATATCCTCTAGCACCTGATTTGTTCTCTCTGTTTGGCCATCCATCTGAGGATGATAGGTAGTACTGAATGCCAAACGGGTACCCATATTTCTTTGTAAACTAGTCCAGAAAGTTGAGACAAATCTCGAGTCTCTGTCTGACACTATAATCTTGGGCACACCATGTAACCTGACTATCTCTTTCATGTAGATATGAGCCAACTGATCTAAGGTGGTACTCTCCTTTATTGGAAGGAAATGGGCGGACTTAGTTAATCTATCCATAATCACCCATATAGCATTATAACCTCTCTGTACTCTAGGGAGACCTGTGATAAAATCCATCGAAATTCTCTCCCATTTCCATTCTGGAATACTAAGTGGCTGAAGCAACCCTGACGGCCTTTGGTGTTCTGCTTTTACCTGCTGGCAAATCAAACATTTAGCTACAAACTCTGCAATGTCTTTCTTCATACCTGGGCACCAGTAGCCTTTCTTTTTACCTTGATACATCTTGGTTGCTCCAGGATGAGCAGTGTACAGTGTGTCATACGCCTCCATAAGAATTCTTTTTCTCAACTCACCATTCTAAGGGATACACAATCGATTTCGAAAATAGAGAACACCATCCACTAAGTGGAACTCCGTTACCTTGCCCTCCTGTACTTGCTGAACTATTCTCTGACACCACTCATCAACCACCTGCTTAACTCTGACTTCCTCCTATAAGGTAGATTGAACCTCTAAACTGGCAATCCTTCCTGGAATCACTTCAATCTGCTCTTTACACAACTCTTCTATCAACTCTTTCTGCCTAGTGAGCCAGGACAAATAAGCTTTTCTACTCAAGGCATCGGGTACTACGTTGGCTTTCCCCGGTTGATACTGGATCTCACACTCATAATCCTTAACTAGCTCTAACCACCTTCTTTGTCTCATATTCAGCTCCTTTTGAGTGAAGAAGTACTTTAAACTCTTATGATCGATGTAGATATTACTCTTGGCACCATAAAGATAATGCCTCTAAATCTTTAAAGCAAAGACCACGGCTGCCAACTCTAGGTCATGCGTAGGGTATCTCATCTCATACTCTTTCAATTGCCGAGAGGCATATGATATCACTCTACCTAACTGCATTAACATAGCACCAAGTCCTTGCAAAGAGGCATCCGTATAAATGTCATAATCTACACCCTCCTGAGGCAACACTAACACTAGAGCCGTTGTTAACCTCTTCTTCAACTCTTGGAAACATTCCTCACAAGCTTCTGGCCATAAAAAAAGAGTCTTCTGTTTGGTAAGAGCTGTCAATGGTTTAGCCAATTAGGCAAACCTTTCAACAAATCGTCTGTAGTAACCTGCCAAGCCTAAGAAACTTCGGACCTCTTTTACTGTCTTCGACCTCTGCCATTCAACGATTGCCTTTATCTCATTCAGGTCTACTGAAATCCCTTCCTTCGACACAGTATGGCCCAGAAATATTACTTGATCGAGCCAAAACTCACACTTCAAAAATTTAGCACACAACTGCTTTTCTCTCAACCGTTGCAACACTATTCTCAAATGTTCCTCATGCTCTTCTCTCCATTTGGAATAAACTAGAATATCATCAATGAACACCACAATGAACTGATCTAAACAGTCATGGAATACCCGGTTCAACAAATCCATAAAAACTGCTAGGGCATTAGTCAAGCCAAACGGCATCACTACAAACTCATAGTGCCCATACCTTGTACGGAAAGCAGTCTTAGCTATATCCTGCTCGGTCACTGTTACTTGATGGTACCCTGACCTCAAATCAATCTTGGAGAATACTGCTGCTCCCTTCAACTGATCAAACAAATCATCTATTCGAGGTAGCGGGTACTTATTCTTCACTGTCACCTTATTCAACTCTCTGTAATCAATACACATCCATAGTGATCCGTCCTTCTTCTTTACAAACAGGGAGAATGACTGGATCGAATAAAACCTTTATCTAAAAGCTCTTGGAGTTGCTTCTTTAATTCCTGAAGCTCTGCTGGGGCCATTCGGTAATGGGCTTTAGATATAGGTGCTATTCTTGGTGCAAGTTCAATACTAAACTCAACCTCTCTTTCTGGTGGCAAACCCGGTAAGTCGTTCGGAAACACATCTAAAAATTCCCGAACTATCGGCACCCTCTAAATTTCTGACTGTGGAACATCACCACTCTATACTACATGAGCAATGTATCCAGAATACCCCTTTCTCAACATCTTTCTAGCCTTTACACTATTAATCAATATACTCAACTGATGGCCCTCTCCAAAACTAAACTTATCTCCACTATCGAGATTAAATCTCGCTTTCTTCTTCCAATAATCAATTTCTACTCCATACCTCCCTAGGAAATCCATGCCCAATATCACATCAAAGTTGGGCATATAAAAAACTATTAAATCAACTGCTAACTCTCGGCCATGGATCACCACGGACTCTCCTAATAACATCTCTTGAGTCAGCACACTAACCCCATCGGGCAGCTCTATCTTAATGGGTTGACTCACTCTAATAGGTTTCAAAATTAATCTCTCTATCATCCCATGAGAAATAAAAGAATAGGTAGCCCCAGAATCAATTAAAGCATATAAAGGAACAGTATGAAATAACAACGGACCAGTTATGGCTAAGGGACTAGCCTCGGCTTCACCCTGTGCCATGGTAAATACTCTGGCATTTGTGCCTCTAGGAGTCTGAGCCGTCGGTGGAAAAGGAGCTTTACAATCCCTCATCAGATGCCCTGGCTGTCGGCATCTGTAACACACGTTTTGATCCCTCAAACACTTTCCTGAATGGTTCCTCCCACATTTAGCACAAGGGGGAAACCCTTCTGTCCTGGGCCGCTTGTTCTGCCAATCTCTTCTATTCTTTCTTGGTTGGAACTTCTTCTTAGCCCTTACTTCTTTGTTATTTGTGGCATCTACTCTCTCCCTCTGTAAGGTAGTGGATGGCTCACTAGATACTGTTAGAGCCAACCTTTCTGCAATGTATTTGTTTACATAGATCTCTGCCCTTAAAGCCCATGCTAGAGCTTCACTGTAGGTATGAGGGGGCTCAGCTCCTGTCATTACATCTTGAGCAATATCTGATCTCAACCCTTGCACAAACTTGTACCTCCCTAACACCGGAGTATATACTATTTCGGGTGCAAAGTGAGCAAGGGAGTTAAATCTTACCGAATATTCTTTCACGGTGCTAGTCCCCTGCTTCATATTAATAAACTCTTGGACATTCTCATGTATTCGATCTTCTGTTCGGTACTCAGCCTCAAACAATCTTTTGAATTCCTCCCAAGTCATTGAGGCTATATCATGAGTCTCCTCCATTAATTCCCACCAAATTCGGGCATCTCCCTTAAACAAGAAACTGGCATATCTGATCCTCTCTCTATCATTCAGGGGAAACCGTGCCGCAGTCCGCTCTACAGACTTAAACCACTCCTCTGCCTCTAGCGGGTCCCTAGTACCCCTAAACGCTGGCAGCTGGTGCTGATTTACTAGCCCCTGAATCGGATCACCTCGAGTCTATATTGTCTGAGGTACCGACCCTTCTCGCTCTTGTCTTGTGGGCGGTACTCTACTGGGGGTCTCGGTTCTCTCCTGAGCAACTCTCCCCTGACTCTCCGCTAATACCTGCTATACAATGGTTCGAATCCTCGTCTCATCAAGGGTTGGGGGGGTTGGTTCTTGTGGGTTAGAGGATTCTCCCTCATTCATCACACTCTTACCCTTCCTCCTGTTACTATGCCTCATCTACAAAACAACCATACTTGATCAATTCAAGGGAACACTTAAAGTAAGGAAAGAATTAACTTACACATTCGGCTATCGGACGTCGTGGCGATGAGAATGGCACACTGTCAAATCCAAAAATCTCAGCTCTGATACCAAAAATGTAATAGCCACTTTCTACTCAAATACTCATATAATATATATAATAAAATACATATAAAATAGTATAAAGAGTTGGGCCCAAATTTTTCTTTTTATTAAACATATACAGTCTTTACACAAAAATTGTAACATGTACAAAAGATATCAAAAACATGGTGGACAGTGTAACCACTTCCCNAATGTTTGTAACATATCAATAGCAAACCACAGCAAAGTTATAAAAGTTTGGTAACACTCAGGAAAACTAAATGCCAATATCAAACAAATGCACAAGCACCAACATAGTTACAGGTCAAAAGATGACAGAGAAATGCAATGATGATCAACTTCCATTCCGTATCACCATACATTTATACCCAATTCAATGGTAAGACATTTCATATATTGATAATTGAAAGATGATCAACTTACATATAGCTCTCTTGCTTGTTCATTAATCCACCCTTTCTCGGCGCTCCAACGATTGTCATGAAATAATTGTATAAGACCGACAGATTCCCCAAGTTGGTGCGCCTTAACAGTTCATATCATCATTGACCATAAATGCAATTAAAATTAGTAAACGGGAAAACAAAGTTGTATATTTGTATAGATGAATCATATTAAATACCTTTTCCTTTTTGTGTTGGATAAAGTTCTTGGAACCACCACGGTGGTTACACCTCAGCTTCGATCGGTTCTCAGAATAAGTTTTTGACCGTGCCTAACACCACAAAATTTAATATTAAAATACAATACATATATAATAACATTAAAAGCCATGTTGACCTTACCTGAAACTTTTCACTAGAAAAAAGGTCACAAAGATATATCCAATCATCGGGATCTTTAATTTCTTCTGGTCTATTATGTAATGCTTCCTCCTTAGTAGCATATGCTTTGAATTTCTTGTGTAGGGCACTCCGGAAGCTGTTGATGAAAGTAAGATAATTATCATATATGTATTGCAATTTCATTGAGCACACATGAAAGAAGAGAGAACCAAGCAGTTGGGTTCTGATTATGGTTATACAAGAACAACAACAACAATTAATGAAAGCAAGATAATTATCATATACGATTACAACACACGTTTGACTAAAGTCAGATCACTTTAGTACGGAATGAGCAAGCATTAACCTCTTGGAGGAGTAAACCCTCTGATCTGATGGATAAAATAAAATAGCATATAACTAAAACTGCCCTTGATTTGCAATTTAGTATAACTTACAAGGATGCTCGGTTCATTTTCAAGGAAAATTACAATATTTGGTAAACTCATCAACCTCAGAGCATACATGATATATATATATATGGAAATGGATGTATAATCATTTAGACTTCAAATCTAGAAGTTTATTATGGCATATTCTTCAGTAAACCCGAATACGAGCTAATGTCGTTGGTTCTAGTTCTACAACCTATACTTAGCTTATTTTATCTTCATAATGATCAGCAAGCAGCACCAATGTACTTTTAGCAGAATATTATAAGCAAACACTAGAATGATCCAAGAAAAAGAAAAGCATGGCACAAATGACTTTAAATGTAAAATAAATTGGGGATATTCATAGAAGAAATTAAATAAACTACAAAAGGGACTTTGTATTTTGCGCACAGAATGTACAAAGATTTAGAACACAACAGAGCTGAAATCTCATCTGCTCAGGCTCATAATAATTTTCTAGTATATATCAAATTGTCTGACANAGATATCAAAAACATGGTGGACAGTGTAACCACTTCCCCTCCCGTGCCGAAGTCCATCCGACTACGTCCTCAACTAGATCCTACAAAACATAGGAAATAATGAGGTGAGCACTAAAACAATGCTCAGCAAGTAAATCCTCTGCTCGTCTAACCCCGTAACTCTCTCTCTAATTCTTTCCTTACAAAATTCTCATTTACTCTCTCTTTTGTATTTCTCTCCGTTTCTCTTTCATAGAACTCTTTTCTACTAACTCTCTCTAGTAAGTCACGGCCCCATCTTACCGGAGGCACGACTGGGACTCGCTCCCACTCTCCGTGACTTCTACTCGTTCTCAGCCAATCAGACTCGGTTATGCATGGATTCAGAACCCTTGGCCATGTGAGTGTATAATCTCTCTCTCAGGTACTCTCGGGTATAGCCCTCATTCGCATAAACTCTCATGGACTACACCACTTCTTTCTCTCATATGCATGTTGCTCTCTCAATGCGGTGTACATGTGGGAATACTCTACCCATTACTCACGGGTTCCCCATCACACAACCTACTCTATTCTCTTTTTCTCTCTTTTCTCTTAATAAAGCTCACACTCAAAGTTCTCTACTCTTTTTTTACTCTTTCTCAACTCTTTATCTAATGCATAATTAATGCATATGGATGATTCATGCTCCTTAATGCACTCATGAAATGCACAAATGCAATGTTGCTCCAAAATAGTCATTCTGCACAGGTCACACTAAAAAAGGCATAACTTGCGTTATACACATCGGATTGCTACGGTTTTGGTCTCTTTTAAAGCTTAGAGACAGGGCTACAACTTTTATGTTTTGGTCTAAACCCAGTTCAATCTGTAAAATACCCAAAAACCACTCAGAAGCTTACGGCTGTGACAGGGCATTTTCTCACTTAGGCATTTCATCAAACAACTCATGTGCATACCAAAGCTCTACTTATCTATAACTCTACTCTTCTCTTTAATCATCCAAAATGGGAGGAAAACTCCCTCATACAGTCATAATTCCTGCCAAGGAAAACACTCCCAAAAATATTCATACACAACTCCTCCAACTTCAACTCAATTTCACTCTCTCATCACACATCAAAAACACTTCTCATAATTTAAGCATATCCAACAACTATGACTAAGCACACATCTCATCTCAATTTTTTAGTAAGTATAACATATATATACATAATTAAAATAAATCTCTACTCATTTACTTTTCTTGAATCTCAACTTGGTTGGATTTACTTACCTTTAATGGAGAGATCTCACTAATACTTTTACTTTTCCTTAGGACCTTGTCCCTTCTCTACAACTTAGGATGCTTTAGATGAAATCTCTATTAAAACTACCCAAAAGCTCCTTAAAACTCTTTAGAAATCTTGGAAGATTGAGAGAAATTAGAGAATGGATATGGTGGTGGAAATGGGTGAAATGAAGGGTTCTTTACACTTAACCCCTTTTAGCTCATATTATAACCATCATTTCCCATTTTGCCCTTACTCTTTCTTGAAAATTTCATCTATATCCTTTGATTCTTTGCAAATACACCCTTATCTCCAACACATTCTCTACTAAATTTCCTTACATTTTACTCCTCACGTTTCCTACTAATTAGGGGTAGAAAGGTTATTTTTACCCCTATGAAGAATTCTCTAGAATCCGCAAGAAACTTTTCTATCGTCCTGTCGCCGCGGCGAAAACTTATAGAATCGACACCGCCATTACAAAGCCAACGTCGCCGTGGCGAAGACTATTCTTTGCCCCGGCAAAGACTCTATTTCAATTAAAGACTAACCAATCAACCATGACAACATACAAAATCTGAAGCTGAATCAATGAACTTTTAAGTAATACAGCAAATCCTAAGTACGTACCTCAAGTGGGGTGTTAAAAGATTGAGTGAGAAATTGAGAGAAAATGAGGGATGAAGAGGCACTGGAAATGGGTGAAATGAAGGGGTGTAGAGAACTAAACCCTTATTAGCTCATATAATATACACTCTTTCCCATTTTGCCCTTACTCTTTCTTAAAAATTCCACCTTTATCCTTTAATTCTTTACAAACTCACCCCTATTTTACACTATTCTCTATGAAATTTCCTTGCATTTTACTCTCTACTTTTCCTGCTAATTAGTGGTAAAATAGTCATTTTGCCCTTAGGAAAGAATTCTCTGGAAAACTAAAACAAAACTAAGCCGGCCCTTCGCCGCGGCGAAGGATTCTCTGTCGCCCCAGCGAAGAATTACAGAATCGACATTGCAAATGCAGAGCCGATGTCGCCATGGCGAAGCTTCTTCCTTACCGCGGCGAAGGCTACAACTCCAAAATTTGCCAAGTCTTGATCAATTCCAGGGTAAACACTCAACTAAACCCAAAACATAAACTCAACCAAGGGCCAACCAAACAACATGAACAATATACAAACTTATTTAGGAGCAATTCAGTAACCCTTTAGGCCATACCATAAGCAATGGCTACGTATCTCAAGTGAGGCATTACAATTCCCCCCCTCTTAAAAGAATTTCATCCCCGAAATTCAAACGAACAACTCCGAGTAACGGTTCTGCGTACCTTGCTTTACCTCCCGTACTTTCACTAGAGGGAAATTCTTGTTTTGGAGCTCCTTGATCTCTCTGTCCAATATGTAAACTGGACGCCCCTCAAACTTAGGATTCCCAATCTTCATACTCAATACTCAAAACATGGGAGGGATCACTTGTATACTTTCGAAGCATCGAAATATAAAACACACTATATACTCTCGTCCATACTAGGAGGTAGTGTCAGGCACCTTTCCCACTCATTATAATATCTCAAATGGACTTCTGTACCTCGGTGCTAACTTTCCTCTTCTATTTAACACGTCACCCGGTTGTAGGGGGAAAAGTCTTAAAAACGCTCTAACACCCACTCCGAATTCAATATCTTTTCTCTTCAAATATGTCAAACTTTTCTATTTCGCTTGGGCTTGATTTATTCTATTTCTGATTAACTTTATCTCTTCGAACAATTCCTGCGTCATTTCTAGCCCAAGAACTGTATTTAACTCATCTTTCTTACCCACACATCTCAGTACAATGGAGTTCAACATAGTCTACCATACCAAGTCTCGTAAAGAGCCATCTTATTTGTAGGCTGAATTCTTAACATGGCAATCCTTACTGAAATGATCTCAATCTTCATACTTTTGATCTAACTCTAACCATCTCTTCTACCTCATACTGAACTCCCTCTAAGTAAGGAGATACGTTAAACTCTTAGGGTCGATGTAGATCTTACTCTGGGCACCATAAAAGTAATGCCTCCGAACTTCAAGGTAAAGACTGCTATAAACTAAGAAAGACAATTAAGAAACACCCTGATGATAACCCGACCTCCAATCACCCTTGGAAAATACTATTGTACTCCTTAATTGGTCTAAAGATCATCCATCCATGGTAACGGGCATTTATTCTTCACTATCGGTTATTCATTTCTCTATCATCACTACACATCCGTAATGACCCTTCTTTCTTCCTTACAAATAAGATCGGAGCTCCCTAGGGAGAATGACTCGGTCGAATAAGACCTTTATCTAAGAACTCTTGAAGATGCTTCTTTAATTCTTGAAGCTCGGCTGGGGCCACTAGGTAAGGGATTTTAGCAATCGGTGCTGTCCCCAGTGCCAGTTCAACACTAAACTGAACTGCTCTTTTCGGAGGTAAGGTCAAGAACTCTTTCAGAAATACCTCTAAAAATTCTCAGAATACTGGCACACTCTGAAGCTCTGGTTATGGGACATCACTACTTAGCACCACATGAACTATCTGTTCAGAACATCCTTTTCTTAACGTCTTTCTAGCTTTCACACTACTACTCACCAAACTGAACTAATGGCCCGCTGCATTCTGGAAATGATATTATGATTAAATCTCACTCTTCCCTCAGCAATCAACCTCTACTCCATATCTCCTTTAGGGAACTCATGCCCAAAAACATCCAAGTAGGGCAAAGGATACTAGCTAATCAATTGTTAACTCTTTTGGATCACTATGAAATTTCCTGAATAAATCTTCCCTTCTCTCAAACTTCACTCTAAGCTCAAGGGGGTTCTATTCCCTCTAATTTTAGCCCATGGACCACTTGTCTTTTCTCAACTCCACAGTACTCACTATTCCAGGTACAAACCTAACAAGGGAGTTAACTCTCACTGTACTCAATCCTTACTAAAACTGATAAACTCTTGTACCGTCTTATAAACCTTGCCAACTGTTCTCAACTTCAACCATCTTCTAAACTCTTCTCAAATCATGACAAAACTATCATGGGTATCCTCCATTAATTCCCACAAAACTCGGGTAGCCCTCTAAGACAAGAGACTGGTCTCCCGGTCTAATATACACTCAACGGGCTAAACCATTCTTTGACTACCAACTAGTCCGTTGTACTTTTAAACTCTAACGACTGATAATAACTTTGGAACCCATGACTCTACTCAAACTGATTCTGTACCATTTGAGGTACCGACCTTTCCCTTTCCCTTTCTCTTTCTCTTCTCTTCTAGTAGGCCGCACTTGGACGGGGTTTCAATTCCTTCTAATTCAACTCGGGGAAGTAAGTTTCCCTATACTCACTGCCTTCGTACCTCATACTCGGGTCCTGTATCTCATTTACAGGACAACCACATTAAACAACTCAAATAACACTTTAAGCAAGGAAAGACTTAACTGACAACGGTCGGCTATGGAACGTCATGGCGGCGAGAATGGCACACTGTCAAATCCCAAAATCTTTGCTCTAATACCAAAAATGTAACACCTCCTCTCTACTACTATTCTTATAATATATACTATGTAAATTATAGATATACATAGCGTATGGAAGATAGTGGGCTCAAAATTTTCTTTACTCATAAAATATAATTCTTTACAAATACAAAATACTATGTATTAAAAACTTTCTACTTAATACAAAACATCATAGCTGGTGGACAGTGGTGCCAATACTCTCCGCTCCTCGACGTCCATCTGACTGTTGTTCCTATTTCCTGCAAAACATGGAAGAACACAATGGTCAGTAAGTAAATCCTTTATTACCTGTCCTCGCAACTCACTTTTTGGTTCTTTCCTCACTCTATTGTTCTTCTATTTCTAATTCTCACTATTTTTCTCTTTCTTTCTAATACTTTTATTCTCCTTTAACTCTGTTCTGCTCTTTTTATTCTTTCTTTCTCTATGTTCTTATTCTCTTTTCTCCTTCTCTTATTCTTACTCATCATGAAGGAAAATCATGGTTCTCTCTCTTCTTCTCGTCATACTCACCATGAAGGAAAAATCATGGTGCATGCCTGTATGAGCTGTACATGCAATTAATACAAAAGAACTGCATGTTTCTTTCTTCTACTCTCTATTCTTACTAGCTCAAACTCTCTCATTCTTTCTCATAATCTCTCTTTCTATCTCATTCTTTCTCAAGCTTTCTCATTCTTTAATTCTCTCTATTATCTCATTCTCATTTCTCATAATTCATTTCGACTAACTCGCTCTTTGAATGTCACGACCCTATCTTACCGGAGGCACGGCCGGGACTTCTCCCACTCTACGTGACTTCTACTCATTCTCTTTCTATCTCTCATTCTCATAACTCTTTTCTGTTAACTTTCTGTTGTAGGTCACGGCCTCATCTTACCGGAGGCACAGCTGGGTACTCATCCCACTCTTTGTAACCCTACTCATTGTCTCTCTTTATTCTTTCTCATGTTTGCTCATTCTTTCTCACTTGCATGTCACAGCCTCATCTTACCGGAGGCACAGCTGGGTGGAGGTCACAAAGCACCAACCCACTCTTCGTGACTCCTACTCATTCTCTGCCGATCAGACTCGGTCATGCATGGATTCGGAACCCTTGGCCACGTGAGTGTATTCTCTCTCTCTCTAAATGTCACGACCCCATCTTACCGGAGGCACGGCTGGAACCTCATGTTCCACTCTTCGTGACGGTCATGGCCCCATCTTACCGGAGGCACGGCTAGGGATCACAAAGCACCCACTCTCATGACTTTACTCATCACTCACGGGTTCCCCCTCACACAACCTACTATATTCTCTTCTTTTGCTTTTAGAGTAGTGTATTCACAAAGATCTCTACTCTCGCTCAAACTAATACTTATCTATTTCTCAAGCTAGTATTCATAGTATAGTTTAACTCTTAGAGTAGTCTATTCACAAAGTTTTCTACTCTTTCTCAAGCTATTACTCATAGGGTAGCTTATACTCAAAATTCTCTACTTTTTCTCAAGCTACTTTTCAAATGCACAACTAATGCATTTTGATGGTTTATGCTTATTAATGTACTTATGAAATGTCAATATGCAATGCAGCAAGAATTAAGGTTCACTATTCATACTTATACTTCTCTTAGGCATTTCATCAAACAACTCATGTGCACACAAAAACTCTTCTCTAACTACAATTCTCTTTCTCTTTGTAACCATCCAAAATGGGAAGAAATTTCCTTCTATGGACATAACTCTTATCATAGAAGAACACTCCCAAAATATCTACTTAATCTCCTCTAACTTCATCTCAAACTCGTCACACATCAACAGTTCCCATAAAGGAAATATCCAACATGTTGTACTCTTCTCAACTCAATTTCTCAACAAGTAGACATATATCTCAACTCAATTTCTCAACAAGCATCATATATACATGCATAAATAAATCTCTACTCAAGAATTTCTTAAACTTTAGCTTGAGTTGGATTTACTTACCTCATACTTGCGTAGTCTCCACTAAAACTCTCTACTCTTGTTGGACCTTAGCTTTCCCTTATTTCCTAAGCATAAACTTAGTAAGAACTTAACCCTTACATAAATAAAACTCATAGCTAGAGTAGAGATTCTTACCTCTTCTTGCTTAGGATCAATTCTTTGTCAAATTCCAACTCAAAACTCTCAAAAATCCCTTGGAAGATTGAGTGAGGAATTGAGAGAAAATGAGGGATGAAGAGGCGATGGAAATGGGTGAAATGAAGGGGTTTAGAGAACTAAACCCTTATTAGCTTATGTAATATACACTCTTTCCCATTTTGCCCTTACTCTTTCTTGAAAATTCCACCTTTATCCTTTAATTCTTTACAAACTCACCCCTATTTTACATTATTCTCCATGAAATTTCCTTATATTTTACTCCCCACTTTTCCTGCTAATTAGGGGTAAAATGGTCATTTTGCCCTTAGGAAAGAATTCTCTAGAAAACTAAAATAAAACTCAGCCAGCCCTTCACCGCGGTGAAGGATTCTCTATCGCCCCGGCGAAGAATTACAGAATCAACATTGCAAATTCAAAGCCGATGTCGCCGCGGCAAAGGCTGCAACTCCAAAATCTGCCAAGTCTTAATCAGTTCCAGGGTAAATACTCAACCAAACTCAACCAAGGGCCAACCAAACAACATGAACAATATACAAACTCATTTAGGAGCAATTCAGTAACCCTTTAGGCCATACCATAAACAATGCCTACGTATCTCAAGTGGGGCGTTACAGTGAGGAGTCAGGCCCACCTCAAATTCTATCATGGGCATGTGACTTCAAGCGGTCACTGATCACAAAGGCCAAAGAAGGGTTCATCGATGGAACCCTTCCCACACCCACTAAACCAAATTAACCCAAGCACTGGATACGGTGTAACACTCTTGTCCGAGCATGGATCAGCAACTCCCTGACCCAAGAGATTGCTGTCGGCCTGCCACAAATAGAGAATGCTCAAAAGATGTGGGAAAATATAAAGGAGATGTACAGCCAACTTGATCTTGCCAAATTGTTCACCTTGCGGCAAAACCTCACCGATATCAAGTAAAATAACCTTCCGATGACAACATATTTTAACCGATTATCAGCGGTGTGGAATGAGTTGGATGTCGTCGAAGAACGCGTTAAGGCGCTGATAATAATCCTTCAGCAAATTCAGAGAGGGAAGGATCAAGATAGATTGATCCAATTTTTGATGGGTTTAAATTATAGTTTTCAAATGCTAGCGACGTCACTGACGCCGCCACTCTGACAGACATACCAACTCGATGTACAAGATGAAAGCCAGTGCCTGATCTCCCATGATGGTCTCACTAGTGACGTTGTTGCCTTTACAAATAGCCAACAACAAAATTTGGTAGAAGGAGTGAAAGCTGAAATGGGAAATATGGGTACTTGTCATGAGCGGCGCCTAAGGTTGCAAAATGAGAAGATTGTTTTATATGGGATAGGTTGAACGGTTCAGGTCCTATAGTGCAATCCAACAAGTCTAATGGCTCCAAGCCAAATTCCTTTTTAAATGCATCACATGTGTTAAATTCTACTACTTCAAATGGGCCAGTCTATTCCACATCAAATGGTCCACAACACATCAATGGGTCCAATGCATCGGGGTCCAATAAATCTAGAAAAAGTGCATGATATTGTGATTATTATAAAAGAAGAAATCACAATCGTGACACTTGTTGGAAATTACATGGCCGACCACCCCATCAAAAATCTGGATCTACAGTAAATCAGATTGATACACATACCTCTTTAGGCAACAGCATTTCAGCACCCACATTCAGTCCTAAGCAATACCAACAGATTCTCCGGATGATCAATCAGGTTCCCCAGGCTAATACGGCATCCTATGTAGGTATATCTTTTTGTTTAAATTTCATTAAAGATGATATCTGGATAATTGACTTAAGGGCCAGTAACGACATTATTTGCAATCCCAAGTGTTTCTCTCACTTTAACCTTAGTTCTCCATAATGTTTTATTTGTCCTAGTTGTCCGCTTTAACCTTCTTTCTGTTTCCAAGATCTGTCAAGATAATCATTGTTGCTTAAAAATTTTTCCTAACACTTGTGAGTTTTAGGACCCTTTGACTGGGACACTGATGGGCTCAGTAAAGGTTCATAATAGTCTATACTTCTGGATCACTGATTCTATAAGCACGTCTCAAAATTTTCTGTCTTGTATTGCGAATAATAAATTTTCTAATTGTAATACAAATCTCAATAAAAAGTTCTTTAATTTTACACCAAAGATTGGGTCATGGTGCTTCTATTCCATAACCACATTGTCCGATTTGTCCACTGCCAATCAATCTAGACCCACTTTTCCACACAGCACCTCACACACTAATCGCCCCTTTTCCCTATTTCATATTGATATTTGGGGACCCTATCACACTCTTAATCATGATGGGTCTCATTTCTTTCTTACCATAGTTGATGATTTTTCCCGAGGGACATGGGTTTATCTCCTAAGTTCATAAACCCAAACACTTACCAAAATTACAGCTTTCATCACCATGGTCAAAATACAATTCAATATCTCTGTCCAACGCATCTAAACAGATAATGCTCATGATTTCTTTAATCACCAATGCTCCACATTTTTTTTTCATCCCTTGGCATTATTCATGAAAGTTCATGTGTCTATACACCTCAGCAGAACGACATAGTTGAACGAAAACATAAACATCTCTTAGAAGTAGCCCAGGCTCTCAAACACCAAGCCAACATCCCTCTTTCCTTTTAGGGCGAATGTGTGGCCACTGCTACTTACCTAATCAATCGGATGCCCACCAGAGTTTTTAATGGTAAGACACCCTATGAACTTCTATTTGGTAAATTCCCAAACATTAATCATCTCAGAGTTTTTGGTTGTTTATGTTATGCTACTCATTTGGGGACCCACGACAAGTTTGATCCTCGTGCCACTCGATATGTTTTTATGGGATACGCTATGCATCAGAAAAGGTATCACCTATACAATCCGACAGGGAATAAATTCATGATTTCCAGAGATGTGGTTTTTCATGAAGGTAACTTTCCTTTTTTGGATACTACTGATCAATCTAATATTGCTCCCCATCAGACAACTTTTTTCCTAGAAGATGATTTGTCTCCACCGGGACCACTTTTCACTATAAATCCTAAATTTGATCTAGGTTCCTCTACAACAACTACAGACTCTACTCTTGTTCCTTCTATAGAGTCTGCTCTATTGACAGACTTGCCTCATGATCTTACAAACAGTCATAAGCATCAAGCAGAAGCAGCCCCACATCGATCCACATGACCACCCATTTAGACAGTTGACTATGTATGTCCCACTGTTTAGAATGCCTCAGGTACTCCTTATCCTCCTTCTGATTATGTTAGCTATGACCGTCTCTCTGCTGCCCACAGGATCTGTATTAGTCAGATCTCTACCAATCAGGAACCTTCTTACTATTCAGATGTTGCTCCTCATGCTCAGTGGCAGCAAGCTATGGCAGATGAACTCCATGCGCTAGCCCAGAATAATACTTGGGAAATTGTCCCTAGGCCGCTTCATCGAAAACCTATTGGATGCAAATGGGTTTACAAGATTAAGCACCAAGCTGATGGTTCCATTGAACGTTACAAAGCCCGCTTTGTTGCCAAGGGTTTTACTCAGCGGGAAGGGTTCAACTACCAAAAACCTTTTCCCCTGTTGCTAAATATGTGACTGTCCGAGCTTTCTTATATGTTGTTGCTATTCGAGATTGGTCGCTTCATCAGATGGATGTTTATAATGTCTTTCTCCATGGCGATCTTCATGAGGAAATTTACATGGATCTCCCACCGGGAGTTCGCTGCCAGGGGCAGAATACTTTATGTCAGCTTCGAAAGTCCCTCTATGGTTTAAAGCAAGCGTCTTGTCAATGGAATGCAAAAATTACAGAAGCACTTATAGACATTGGATTTGTACAATTAAAAAATGACTATGCCCTTTTCACATGGCATAAAGGTACCTCATTCATTGCTTTAATCATTTATGTGGATGACATCCTTATCACAGGGAATGATGAACCTACCATTCAAGTCCTGAAGAAACACCTCAACAGACACTTCGATATAAAAGATCTAAGAGAGCCTAAATATTTCTTGGGAATTGAGACTGCAAGGTCTCCCGCCGGCATATGCCTTAGCCAGAGAAAGTATGTTCTTGAGCTTGTATCAGATTTTGGATCATCCGCATGTAAACCAAGCATGATTCCTGTAGAACAAAACACTAAACTCTCAAGCCAACAATATGATAAAGAAGTGCCATCCTTAGAAATTGATCCTCCATTAAAGGATCCAACCATCTATCAGAGACTTGTGGGAAGATTGATATATCTCACCATGACGCGACCATACATAAGTTATGTTGTTCACATCCTAAGCCAATTAATGCATGGACCAAAGAAATCTCATATGGAGGCAGCAAAAAAGGTTCTCAAATATCTGAAAGGTTGTCCAGGTTTAGGCCTTCTTCGACCGAGAGATGGAAATTTAGAAATAACAACCTTCTGTGATTCAGATTGGGGCACATGTCCAATGACTAAAAAATCACTCACTGGCTACTGTATAAAACTTGGGGGATCCTTGATTTCTTGGAAGACAAAAAGGCAGTCAACAGTATCATTATCTTCAGCAGAGGTCGAATACAGAGCTATGGCAAAAAACCACATGTGAGATTGTTTGGATTCTTGGATTACTAAAGGATTTGGAGATACAAACAAAAAAACCTATTAGTCTACACTGTGACAACAAAGCTGCCAATGATATTGCAGCAAATCCTGTATTCCATCAAAGGACAAAGCATATTGAAATCGACTGTTACTTTATCCGAGACAAAATTCAAGAAGAAGTATCAAGACAAAGCATATCCGAACTTCAGAGCAACCAGTAGACATTTTTACGAAGCCATCGTGTAGTCGACAACATTCATATTTGCTTCACAAGCTTGGAGTTTTTGACATCTACAAACCACTAGCTTGAGGGGGAGTGATGCTATATGGAAAGGAAATCATACTGACTGCTGGAAATGTGCATCATTGACTGCTAAAATTATGCATTATAGAATCAAGTAGATTACAAGATATCCAAGAGTAACTTTAGCGATTACTTTATTAAGATTATTCTGTAATTACACTATTGATTACATTCCTTATTTCATTCTTACATTTTTTGTATAATTGAATACTTTGTAAAGCACAAAACACATAATACAAATATACAGAAAAGTCTTCTTACACTTTGTCTACTTTTTGCATTCTTCGGCAACTTTGTTGTCTCTTTTGCATCTTGTTGCTCATATTCTGACACTATACATCATAAATCTTATAATCAAAGTTATGTTTACTAGACTTAATCATTTAATGTCTTGTAAACAATTTTTTTAATATAATATATTTAATTAATTAATTAGTATCACATATAAGATAATTATATTATAGATAACAAATTTTACATACAAACTAAGCTAACAGGAAAAAAGAAAATGAATGTAAAATATCTTTTAAATAAACATTTAAAAATAATATTACATATATGGAAAAATTTGCATACCTAATTTTGTATATTTTATATGTATCATTTATTTTACCCTATAACTGTCGGAAAAAAAAAATATTAATATTGATTCTTGTAATTATAATTTGTTGTTAGTTAAAAAAAAAATAATAAAAAAAATAAGAAAGTGGTGAGTGGTGACTCCATTCAGGATCATTGTATATATTTGTGATGATGTGAAAGGTTAATATATTTGTATAATTTCAAATATTCTATTAATTCAACTGTTAAAACATTATATTAAAATTTGTATAAAAAATCTAAAGAGGGGACCAAAATTGAAAGGTCTAACCGTGCCAAAATTACAATTTTGATTTATAGACGTTTATTGTAAGTCAGATTCTTGGTTGTTTTTGATATTTGGAACTGTTAAGTGGAATAATTATAGGTTGTCGCTTTCAGTAGTCAGAAGTGGCATAGAAATTCCAAGAAAATTTAATATTAAGCGACAACCTAAACTAAAATCTGAAAGCAAATGCATTATGGGTTCACAAATTAACAAAGGTGCTGCTGCTTCGTCAGAACGGACACAGACCCTTTTGTTCACATCTTAAATTTCTGGGCTTTTGTTGTTATCCTATTAACCACCGATTTCTGTGTCCAGTTAATATATATGAGTAAATTAAATTAAAAATAATAATAATAATATCGAAAAAAGGTTCTAATTAGTGAGGCCAAATTAAAGCTTTTCTATACACATCCATGATCTAATAAATCAGCTCTTAAATTACGCCTATTGAGTGTAAATAAATTCGCTCTTGCCGTTTGAAGACCAATCATTGTTTGTTTATAGTGTTTTAAACAAGAGTAATACTAGTCTTACAAAGAAGCATACAAAAAGTCATACAAAGAGATAAATCTAACCCTTAAAATTTATGATCTCTTCTCTTTTTCTCTTTTTTCAAGAACTAGATTTATCTCTTTGTATACCTCTTTGTAAAGTTAGTATTACTCTTTAAATAATCATTAATATAAGAAGAAGAAGTTCTTTATTCCATTCCACCATTGATATAAATATAATATCCTTATCATAAGAGATACAACATCAAGCACCATTGATTAATGCCATATTTTTTTTGTCCAACTTGTCAAGCTCAAGCATGTGCAATTACACTCAATTTATTTAAAACGAATTGCTTCATTCTAACTCTAAGACTTTTTATTTTATTTGATAGTGGAAAATACATGAGATTTAAATAAGGTAATATTGCCTCCATCCATGACATGCGCCGGCGCCGCACCTGCTTTCTCAAGAGATAAATAATTTTTTTTTTTTTAACTGAGAATTCATATATAATTAACATTTTAATTTTACCGGAATTTTTGGTATTTAATTTAATGAACCCATATACTACAGCCATAATCAACAAAACATACCAAAGAGAGACCATAATTAGAGGATTAAAAAAATATAACTGATAATTAACATAATCCTTTTCAATTAAAAGGCAATGTTAATTAATTAATTACAGGTATAATATTATCTTCATTATTATTATTATTTTAGGGAAATCCTGTGGCTCATATTGGAGGATAATGTTATCCCACTAAATAGCCATTCCTTAATTAAAAACACCAACCCACTGCATTAATTAATTAATCAACAAACTCTTTAATAATTGTTAAAGTCATAGGTAATCTCATTATTTTTTATTGCTGAATTCAATTAAAGAAAACGAAATTAAAATTATTTATTGATTTTGTAACGCGTGCTGTAACTTGTATTTTATTATTGTTATTATGATAATTTCTTGCTCTCTATATATTCGTTTACTTTAATATTCAATTAGGCATGTTTAATATACTTATTTTCATTTACTTAAGACAAATATATTAAAAAAAAAAAAAAAAGAGGACTAAAATAAACTAGGGAAATATGTAATTATTTGATTATTATGAGTGATGAGATATGTCATATTTACATAATCACATCAACCCTAATGAATGATTGACTTTATAATACAGTAATTAATTTAAAAATATTTTTATTCTTTTAATAATGTCAGGTAAGTTAATTATTTATAATATGATCATATAAATCATAAAGGAAGTCAGCCAAGTTATCACAACATTGTTTAAAAAGCAAAGGGATGATTATAGATAATCTGAAGGGTCAACCTCGTGTCACCAACAATATTACTGTTTTCTCACCCTAACCAGACGTACATTTCCAACAATTTTAGGATTTGCACGCAATCTTGATGTTATCTTCATCAGCAAGCATATTCTAATGGAGCCAAAAACAGTTTACATATGAATTTCAAAGCCAACAATCTCTTCTCAAAAAAGAAAAAAAAAAAAAAATAGAATAGAACAAAGAGTTATCACTATGATGAAGCTAGCAATCAGCATCATTGAACATCATATACTCATCACCATGAGGCGTTAAACAAAATCATTATGTGGGACATACTTAATTTATTAATTATTATTATTATTATTATTATTATTGGTAATTTACAAAGGGCTCATTCCCTAAACCCCCATAACTTTCCCTCTTACACTAAAACCCCTTTTGATACTCAAACCGTCAAAACGTTATAAAATATGTGGCAAAGGTAATAAATACTCGTATTACCCTTGTCCCTTAACTATGTTATTTAACATTAAATATATTATTTGTCACCTATTATACTTTATAAACATTAAAACACACACACATACACACATATATATATAGTCGCAGAAACATCATTGGAAAAGTGTATTTTTGTGTCGATGCAACCCAACACCAACATACATATTCATGTTGGCTATTCATTGGGGCATCGTTATCAAGAACTATGTGTCTCGACGCACATCCCAGCGTCAAAGGATTTTCATGATGGCCCAACGTTGCCAACGCTCGACACAACCACTAACCAAACCTAACCAACATCAATTTCCATGCTTGTTGCGTAGATTCCTTATTTTCTTTGAATCTTTTGCTAGTTGTTTTTGGGTAAAGTTATTGTTGATTTAAGTGATTGTGTTTTGGGTTGAATTGTTGTTTTGATGCATTTTGGGAAGGAAGTTAGGGGTGGCTGGCCGGCTGCTAGGATTCATGCGGAAGGTGGATGTTGGACTTGGCAGGAAGAGGGGAAACGGGTGGTGGCGATTGGGCAAGTTTATTTTGTTTTATTGTCCTTTTGAAAAAGAAAAAGTTTTTTAGGAATTTTTTTTTCCTTGAAAACCAAAGGGATTTAGGGTTATTTTTTATTAAAATTAAGGATAAAAATACTAGTCTTAGTTATTGTTCAAATATACTTTAAATTAAAAGGAAAATAAATTGTAGGGTCGACCACAATGGATTATTTAAATGGGGATGTTTTGAAAAGTGCTAAAACCAAGATTGCTATTGCCGTATTTTTCAAAACGTATTATTGACAATTTGTCGTATTAAACCCGTATATATCCGAATCGTATTTTTTCCGTATCCGAATTTTATGACCGAATTTTTACAAACGTATTTTTCACCATTTGCCGTATCATACCAGTAAAATTCCCGTACCGTTTTTTTGCCGTACCCGTATTTACTAACTAGGGGTGTGTATGATCGGAGGTAATAGGAGATTTGGTGTAATATTAGAGAAAATTTAACTCTCGGCCATCCCAAGTTTCTATTTACCAAAATGGCCTTAAAAATATTTTTCATTTTTTTTTTAATTTAGAGAAGCTAACGTGGCACAGTTAGGAATCATTAAAGATGTAAAATGGGTTAAAATTAAAAAATTAAAACATATGTAGATAAAATCATAATTAATGAAAGTTTTTTAAAATTTGAAATTTAAAAATAAGCCCCACCCATTCAAATTGCTTAATCGAAACTGATTAGGGCAAAAATCGATTTCTTGAACCCTAAACGGAGACTGTGCAATTTCTGATCGAAACTGCAATTTTTCACACCATATTCAATCCTAAAATCGATTTCTTGAACCCCAAACAGAATCTCTGTGATTTTCGTCGATACAGTCCAAATTTCCGATCGAAACTACAAATTTTCAATGCTCTAAAAATCAGACCGAGAAGAATCTCAAAAGAGTGTAATATTTATCAATGCTCTAAAAATTTCATCGTCTTCTTCTTTATCCATATCTCAACTGTAAAGCCATTTTATTGCTCGAATTCTTAACATACAGGGTTTACGATTCGTTCAGTGAACCATGATCGTTATTATATTTTTATTAAATATATAGTTATTGTACGTCTATATCAAACATATATGGTGTAGAATGTTTACGTCTATATTAAACATATCAGGTGTACGATTCATTCAGTGGACCATGACCGTTATTATATTTTAATTAAATTAGTTATTTTACGGTTATATCAAACATATATGGTGTAGAATGTTTACGTCTATATTAAATATATAGGCTGTACGATTCGTTCAGTGGAACATAACCGTTATTATATTTTAATTAAACATATGGTTCTTTTATGTCTATATTAAACATATATGGTGTAGAATGTTTATGTCTATATTAAACATATGTCCATAAACTTGGGAGATAAATATTGAAGTAAATTACTCTTAATCAGTTAAGCGATCCCATCTATTTAGCCTTAGTCGCTTAAAAAGGTTACAGCAGTTGTGCTGAAACACTTATTGTGATAACAGGAGTGAGGCGTTGTTCATAGTGAAAAACTTTCTGAAAAATTCTGGCACTCTCTTGGTCTACAGAAAGCAGAGCATATGGTTACAGAGTTCAATTATATATATATCGGTTAAGCGATCCTATATACATAAGCCATGATTTGCTTAAGTGATATCTCGCATCGCTTAAGCGATCATTCCTAATTTCCTTTGTATTGTACAATAATCATTCTCAAATTCAAGGCTAGAGATTTGGGTCGAAAAGAACTAGATAACCATGCAAGCTTAGTGAACATATCTTCTTCCTCTTTCTTTAGAACATAAAGGGTGCGTTTGGTTGAATATTCATATATATATTCCCAATCCTATTCCCAAAATATTTGTTTGTTTAATTATTTAGGAAATATTAGTTAATTTTTTTAATTAACTAAGACCCCGTAAGTTTATTAATTTCATGAAATACCCCCAGAAAAAAGTTTAAAAATTAACAGAAACACCCCCACCCACCCATACTTCCCAGGTTCCGGCAACCACTGACTTGTCACAACGGCCTACAAACGACCGTCGGTGGTAATTCACCGATGTGGCCTTTTTTGACGAGATCCAAATGCCAGATGTGGCTGTCATAGACGGCCAAAGAAATGGCCATCATTGACCGACAACGACAGCCATATATTTGACCATCATTGACGGCCAGATCTGGACTTTTGCGGCCATCGATGGCCAGATCTGGCCGTAGATCTGGTATTTTCCTACAAGATCCGTGGTTGATGTGGCAGGAAAAGCCCATATCGATGCCCTACCCGCTGGATCCGATTGGTCTGTGTCGTAATGCCCTTTTCTAGCTAGATTTTAGCGGTGGTGGCTGGAATTTGGCATCGTGGCTAGGTAGGGGTGTATTTGTTAAATTTTAAAATTTCTCTTGGGGGTATTTATGGTATTAATAAACTTAAGGGGTCTAAAGTAATTAAAAAATAAACTAATATTTACTAAATAATTAAACAAACAAATATTTTGGGAATAAGACTGGGAATATGGATAGGAATATTCAACCAAACACAACCTTTATGTTCTAAAGAAAAAAGAAGAAGATATGTTTACTAAGCTTGCATGGTTATCTAGTTCTTTTCGACCCAAATCTCTAGCCTTGAATTTGAGAATGATTATTGTACAGTACAAAGGAAATTAGGAATGATCGCTTAAGTGATGCGAGATATCACTTAAGCAAATCATGGCTTATGTATATAGGATCGCTTAACCGATATATATAATTGAACTCTATAACCATATGCTCTGCTTTCTGTAGACCAAGAGAGTGCTAGAATTTTTCAGAAATTTTTTCACTATGAACAACGCCTCGCTCTTATTATCACAATAAGTGTTTTAGCACAACTGTTGTAACCTTCTTAAGCGACTAAGGCTAAATAGACGGGATCGCTTAACTGATTAAGGGTAATTTACTTAATATTTATCTCTCAAGTTTATGGACATGTTTAATATAGATGTAAACATTCTACACCATATATGTTTAATATAGACATAAAAGAACTATATGTTTAATTAAAATATAATAACGATCATGTTCCATTGAACGAATCGTACACCCTATATATTTAATATAGACGTAAACATTCTACACCATATATGTTTGATATAGACGTATAAGAACTATATGTTTAATAAAAATATAATAACGGTCATGGTCCACTGAATGAATCATAAACCCTATATGTTAAGAGTTCGAGCAATAAAATGGCTTCACAGTTGAGATATAGATAAAGAAGAAGACGGTGAAATTTTTAGAGCATTGATAAATATTACACTCTTTTGAGATTCTTCTCGGTCTGATTTTAAAAGAGTTATTATTTTAAGGAGTAAACGAAGTTTGAATGACTAATCAACGGATTGTTTGT
>NW_022196334.1:87309-112309 GCF_008641045.1 Pistacia vera
CGGGAGGAAGAAGAAGGTGTTTGGGTTTGTTTGTAAGAATTTTGACTCTTTGGGGACATATCATAATTTTTAAAACATTACACAATTATTCATTATTCGTAATTAACCCTTAATCAAGTTTAATTAAGCTTAATAAAAAACATGGCTATTTAGTTAAATTTTACAAACTGTATAGCCTTTTAATTAAATTTTAACTCTAAATGGTCTTTTAATAAAATCCCCCGTAATATTCAAACAAAACAATTGGGAAGTCTATTTACTGACATTTTTGACCGTTGTCTCTCTCTTCAATCATTACTGCTATGACATTTCTTCTTCTTCTTCCTTCTTCTTCTTCTTCCTTCTTCTTCTTCTTCTTCTTCTTCTTTCTTCACTCGTTCACCATCAAGCCAAACTTTCTTTCTTTCTTTTCTCAAGAATTTTAAATTTAGTTCTAGATAATCTTGAGTCTGGTTTCCACATCCTCCTCCAAGTATAACTAACTTCTTTACGTATTTTAGCTAAAACGTAAACATTTTTTTATACATCTGCAAATGACATTCATTATTTTATTATAAAAAAATATTACTTAGTTGCGCGGGTTATGTGAACAAAGGTGGGTTCCTTGCCCTGCATAGATGGGTTCCTTACCATGTTCCTAATGCGCATCGTAACCTTTATGGACCCTTTCAGTAGTTTAATTACAGACATGCATCGCTTCGGAATGTTGTGGGGAGAACCCTTGGTGTTTTGAAAAAAAAGGTTCCGTATTCTTGATGACATGAACAATTAGTCGTTGCAGATGCAAGCTAAAATTGCTATGGCATGTTGTGTAATTCACAATTTTGTCAAAAGATTCAATATGCAAGACCCTGTCTTCGAAAAGTTTAACGTCGATAGAGTTTATGAGGAAGGATATTTTGATATAGGAAACGGGGTAGAATTTGAAGGGAATGGGGTGGGTTCGAATCAATCGCATCAGCGTAATACATACGACATGGGAACTCTGAGGGATAGCATAACTAATGCTACGTAGGCACAACATGAAACTATGTCGTAATTGTTAATGGAATGCAGGTGTATGAAGGATTCTAAGGGATGATTATTAGTAGCTTTGTATTATTAATATAGATATGTATTAATGCCATGTTTTTAAATGATGTATTAGTAGTTGAAATTATTATAGAGAATTTGTTTATAATTTAGTGATAAAAAATTACCAAACAAATAATTAATATTGCCCTAAATGTAAATGGAAAAGTTTCATAATCAAATAATAATTTTAATAAAATGCACCAAAATATTCTATCTTAAAATCCTTTTTAAAAAAAATATACCAAACGATTATTCAACAATTTATTTAATTCTAATATAATAGTCAACTAATATATCAAAAACATTTTCAAATCAAATCCTATTCTATTAAATACAGCTCAACTCAACTTTTTCCAAAATACTATTCTAAAAAATGTCTAAATAGTATACTAAACGGACCCATTTCTATTTAGACTATTTAGAATAGTAAAAAAAAGGATTTGAAATATTGATCCAAACACAACAAATGTCATTTTATATTACCTGATCACCATGTTTGTTTGTCAAGTAATATAAGATTTCGGTAATCTTCCAAAATCAATAGAAGTTATTGTTGGAAATATCTCCATTTTCTTAGGTATTTTAAGATTACTTGGTAATCTTTTTTTTTATTATAATTTTGCCCTTTATTAATAAAATTTCAGGACAACAATGCCCTTTTTTTAAAAACAATTTACAAAAATACTAATTGACTATTTTATCCTTATATACAAAGCTTTAACGACATAAATACCCTTGGAATTTTAAATTTAAAAAATTACCCAAGGGTGGTGGCCAGATCTGGCCACAACCACCAACCATCGCCAGCAATGGAATGGTGCACGATAGGTTGGATTTGGTCGACCGTACGCCGCCAGAAATAGCTAGATCTGGCCTTTCATGGCCAAAGATGTGGTTGTGAAATGGTCGTCGTTTCATGACCAAATTTCCACTATCGCCATCGCCGGTGGTGGTGGCTGGCCGCCAATAGTGAGTTGGGGTGGATGGGGGTGTTTTTGTTAAATTTTAAACTTTTTTTATTGATGGGGTGTTTTAGCTAAATGTGAAATGTAGGGGGTCAAAAGAAATTATTCAAAATATAATAATAAAAATAATATTATATTAATATTTAAAAAGAAGGGCAATTTAGTAATTTAAATAACATACCTACCAATTTATTCCTCTCAACCAAATATATTAATATAACATACCCGCTATACTAATTCAACAATATGGTTGATCTCAACTATCTCTTCACAATGTTAATATCAAATTAATTAATTTTTGCTGTTGTTTTTTACAAGAAAAAGATTCATGTATTGCAGTGGAATCAAGTCGAGGATGTTTCTACCAGCAAAAGTCAATAGTAAATTGGTCATAACTTGCTCAGTAAAAGTCCAATTGATGAAGGGATTGAAGAATTGCAAGCTAGACAAATATAACTTTAATTTGATATATTATATGTTGCCTTTGATATGGAATTTGCCTTGCTACCGAACCATTTATTTGAATAAGTTTTGCTTTCCTCTATTTCTCGATTTCTATTGAACAGTCAGTTGTAAATTAGCCATAACTTACTCAAAGGCATATTAATTTTGTGGAAAGTTTCTAAACAAAAGATGAGAAAGACTTTAGACAAACACTGCAAGCATCTTCAAAAGAATCAACAACAACACTAGAAGACAAAGCGGAAATGATCTTATTCTTGCATGGAACAATGAGAGTGTATGGGCAAAAAATCGTCTTGGGCCTTATCAGGCCCAAGCATGAAACATCTACTATATGGCCCTAGGGTGATGGCCCAGTTCCGGTTGGGCCTACGCTAAGATCCATGTCACAGACCAGACCCATGACACCAACCCATCTTCTCCCAAATTGGGTCATCCCGATTAGGCCTCACCATTAGCCCATCTAAGGCTATGCCCATTGGCTCATGTTATTTTCTAAGGGTCCAAAGTCCTACTCAAACCCTAAGACATCTACTTACTATTTGATCTTTATCCTAATTCACCCAAGATCCTATATCTTAAGTGAATTAGGACTCTCACTCCTTGAAAGGCAAGTAAATTAGGACTTTCCTATTTACTAGAACTTTACCATTATAGACTCAAAGTTCTACTAGGATTCAAAGATCTTGTGACCACTATATAAAGAAAGGTCTTGCCTCTCATAAAGCATCCATTATTCAATACCTTCTCCTCTCTGAAGTCCATCATCAATGAATGTTTGAATCTGTTTTTGACACAAAGCAGCATATAAATGGCTAGTAAAATTATCACGGGTATCCTCCCCTCTAAAACTAAGAAAGACATCATATTTGGGTTTACAAATATCAGGAGAAGAAATTGATGATGAAGCCATTGAGGAAAAAAGAAAGCTTTGTCGCAAAGTCAACAGAATATTCTTAGCCCTGAGAGAAAGTGAAGGTGGCTGTAGCGTCCAATAATAGAGGAAAGATCTTTAGATCTGGAAAGTGCTTGAACACTGTAGCCATTCTAGCGTAGGTAAAGGCGTAAAGCCTCTAACGACTCTCCAGTTTGTTTCAACCATTATTTTGGATAGAATTTTAGAAATACTATTAGATAGTTAGATAAGAGAGTATTATAAAGTAAAATTTAAAAATTTATAAAAAAGTTCTTAAGTTTACTAATTTAATTAAACACCTTAATATATAAAATAATAAAAACACCCCTCTTACTTGTAGTGCCAAATTCCTGTCACCACCATCGGAATCTAGCTGAAAAATTTCGTTACAAAACAGACTGGTCGAATCTGTGTCGTAACGCATTGTTATGGCCTTTTTCGGCCAGATCCGTAATGAAAAAGGCCAGATCTACGGCCAAATGTTACCGTCAATTGTCAGAAAATGCCAAAAAAGTCCATTTTTGACCGTTAGCGACAGCTAAAGATATGACCGTCGTTTTCAGTCAACGATGGCCAAGATTTGGTTGTCGTTGACCATCAACGATGGCCAGATCTGTGAACTACCGACCAGTTATGGTAGTAGTGTAGGTCGTTGTACAGATTCCGGCTACCACCGATGGTGGTTGTCGGAATCTGGCAAGTATGGGTTGATGTGGGTGTTTTTGTTAATTTTTAAACTTTTTTCTGGAGATATTTAGTGAAATTAATAAACTTAAGTGGCCTAAAAATAATTAAAAATATAATAATACTTCTAAAATAATGTGCCAAACAATATTTAGAGAATAGAATTGGGAATATGGGTAGAAATATTGAACCAAACGCACCGTTTAATTATAGGAGTGTGTTTGGTTGTAGGTAATAAGAGAATACTATTTTGAAAAAAAGTTAAATTGAGTTGATTTGAGTTGAGTTGTATTAAATAAAAAAGGGTTTGAATTTGAAATTGTTTTTGATACATTATTTGAATATTATATTAGAGTTAAATAAATTGTTGAATAATTATTTGGTATATTTTTTACAAAAGGATTTTAAGATAAAATATTTTGATGCATTTTATTAAAAAATTTTATTATTTGATTATGAAACTTTTCAATTTACATTTGGGGTAATATTAATTAGTTATTTGGTAATTTTTTTATCACTAAATTATAAACAAATTCTCTATAATAATTTTAACTACTAATACATCATTTAAAAACATGGCATTAATACATATCTAAATTAATAATATGAAGCTACTAATAATCATCCCTTAGAATCCTTCATACACCTACATTCCATTAACAATTACGACATGGTTTCATGTTGTGCCTAAGTAGCATTAGTTATGCTATCCCTCAGAGTTCCTATGTCATCTGTATTACGCTGATGCAGCTGATTCAAACCCACCCCATTCCCTTCAAATTCTATATCAAAATATCCTTCCTCATAAACTCTATCAGTGTTAAACTTTTCGAAGACAGGGTCCTGTATATCGAATATCCTGATAAAATTGTGAATTACACAACATGTCATAGCAATTTTAGCTTCCATCTACAACGACTAACTGTTCATGCCATCAAGAATACGAAACCTTTTTTTCAAAACACCAAGGGTTCTCTCCACAACATTCCGAAGCGCTGCATGTATGTAATTAAACAACCCAAAGGGTCCAGAAAGGTTACGATGTACATTAGGAACATGGTAAGGAACCCATCTATGTGGGGCAAGGAACCCACCTTTGTTCGCATAACCCGCATCTACTAAGTAATATTTTCATATAATAAAATAATGAATGTCATTTGCAGAGGTATAAAAAAATATTTATGGTTTAGCTAAAATACATAAAAAAGTTAGTTATACTTGGAGGAGGATATGGGAAACCAGACTTAGGATTATCTAGAACTAAATTTAAAATTCTTGAGAAAAGAAAGAAAGAAAGTTTGGCTCGGTGGTGAACAAGTGAAGAAAAAAGAAGAAGGAAGAAGAAGAAATGTTAGAGCAGTAATACTGAAAAGAGAGACAATGGTAAAAAATGTCAGTAGAATAGGATTTTTAATAGACTTCCCAATTGTTTTGTTCGAATATTACACCAAAGGCTCATTGACTATTTAGAATAGTAAAAAAGTATTTGAAATAGTGATCCAAACACAACAAATGTCATCTTATATTATCTGATTACCATGTTTGGTTGTCAAGTAATATAAGATTCTAATAATCTTCCAAAATCAATAATAGTTACTGTTGGTAATACCTCTATTTTTCTTAAGTATTTTAAGATTACGTGATAATCTTTTTTTTGTTATAATTTTGCCCCTCATTAATAAAATTTTAGGATAATAATGCCCTTGTTTTAAAAACAATTTACAAAAATACTAATTGACTATTTTATCCTTATATACAAAGCTTTAAGGACATAAATACCCTTGGAATTTTAAAAAATTACCCAAGGGTGGTGGCCGGATCTGGCCACGACCACCAACTATTGTCGGCGACGGAATGGCGCACGATAGGCTGGATTTGGCTGACTGTGCACCATTAAGGCCGTTTCCGAAAAATAGCCAGATCTAGCCTTTCATGACCAAAGATGTGGCCATGAAACGGTCGTCGTTTAACGGTTAGATTTCCACTATCGTCGCCGCTGGTGGTGGTGGCAGGCCGCCAATAGTGACTTGGGGTGGGTGAGGGTGTTTTTGATAAGTTTTAAACTTTTTTATTGATGGGGTGTTTCAGCTAAATCTGAAATATAAGGGGTCAAAAGAAATTATTTAAAATATAATAATAATAATATTATTATATTAATATTTAAAAATGAGGGCAATTTAGTAATTTAAATAACATACTCACCAATTTTTTCGTCTCAACTAAACATATTAATATAACATACCCACTACACTAATTCAACAATACGGTTGATCTCAACAATTCGGTAAGCATATCTCTTCACAATGTTAATATCAAATCAATTAATTTTTGTTGTTGTTGTTGTTTGCAAGGAAAAGGCTCATGTATTGGAATGGAATCAAGCCGATGATGTTTCTACCACCAAAAGTAAATAGTAAATTAGTCATAACTTATTCAGTAAAAGTCCAATTGATGAAGGGATTGAAGAATTGCAAGCTACACAGATAGAGCTTTAATTTGATATATTATATGCTGCCTTTGATATGGAATCTGCCTCGTTGCGAAACCATTTATCTGAAAAAGTTTTGATTTCCTCTGTTTCTCAGTTTCTATTGAACAGTCTGTTGTAAATTAGTCATAACTTGCTCGAAGGCATATTAATTTTGTGGAAAGTTTATAAACAAAAGATGAGAAAGACTCTAGACAAACACTGCAAGCATTTTCGAAAGAATCAACAACAACACCAGAAGACAAAGCGGAAATGATCTTATTCTTGCATGGAACAATGAGACTGTATGGGCCAAAAATATTCTTAGGCCTTATCAGGCCTAAGCATGAAACATCTACTATGTGGCCCTAGGGTGATGACCTAGTTCAGGTCGGGCCTATGCCAAGATCCATGTCACAGACCAGACCCATGACACCAACCCAGTTTCTCCCAAATTGGGTCATCCTGATTAGGCCTCACCATTAGCCCATCTAGGGCAAAGCCCATTGGCCCATGTTATCTACTAAGGGTCCAAAGTCCTACTCAAACCCTAAGACATCTACTTACTATTTGATCTTTATCCTAATTCACCGAAGATTCTATATCTTAAGTGAATTAGGACTCTCACTGATTGAAAGGCAAGTAGATCAGGACTTTTCTATTTAATATAACTCTATCATTATAGACTCAGAGTCCTACTAGGATTTGAAGATCTTATGACCACTATATAAAGAAAGATATTGCCTCTCATAAAACATCCATTATTCAATACCACCTACTAGCTCCTAAAGTTCTTGCTCCCAAGAACCACCATGACTTTCGTCGTAGTTCTAGTCTCCGACAACACTACGGTAACCTTTCCTCCCCTTGGCCTTCACTAAATTGTCTTTTCTAGCCCCACTAACTTGAGCAACGGAGTGCCTACGACAGACACCACATCGGTGTTCCCCGTGAGCTTTGCACTTACTTCTTTGTATGTGCAGATCTAGCAGATCGTTAGTGGTCTCAACCTTACAAGATTCGTTCATTCTGTAACTGTAGATTTTTACCATCTACAGAGAGTGACAGTGACAGTGAAGGAAGAGAAGAGAAAGTAAGGAAAGAGAAAATGCGTGAAGTGGAGAAGGAGGAGAGAAATTTGTATAGGAATTACAGAGAAATGAAATAAAGGAACCCTAGAATAGGGTTAACCCAGTTTTCGCACTAAACTGGTTGGATAGATGGTTTGGCTAACTAACATCGACCCAACTGCGAGTCAAAACGGGTTAATGAATTAAAGAAAAAAAAAAAAATTGAATATCATTCCATTCTGATTTTATGCTTATTTAAAATAGGCAAATAATTAATATTACTTATTTGGATTAAATTGGTGTACATTGAAGGCCATTATGTAAATATATATTTCACACATGTAATATTTCTATCAAATTGCTATTTTTAATTTCTGAACAACAATACTTGAAATACAAGTAATAAACATATATGTGCAATGCATGGGCTTTACACCTAGTTTTCTCTTAATTATGAAACAGTTATAGACTGTTTTCTGTCACATTGAATGAGGACGACTCCAACAATTTAGCACCAAGTCAAGAAATATTGTTGATAATTTTCTACAATCCTATGGCGGCTCTTATATTTTTACAAGATTAAAAATAAAAAACTTCAATAAATACGACAAAAATAGACATTTTAGTTTCCAAGCATTGTCATAATTTATAATTCCTTAATGCAATAGTGTGATAGGGACTATAATAACATTTTCAGATTTTACTGGACCAAAGATTTTCTCCAAATCTCAAAATATTAAGTCGGGAATAGTATGACTTGAAAAACGAAAAAAATAATTGCTTATTAATTGTGTTAAAATTGATTGTTAACTAGTAGGAGAAATTGTTTATCACAATTTTTATTTTTACAATGAAATTATTTTGAAAAGTATTATTCTACATGCTAACTTGTTATATTATCTTTTATCAATAAATATGATAAACAAACTTTGTACACACTAATGTGACAGAAATGTGTATATAAAAATTTAAATTAATAAATATAAATAAATAAATGTCACATCAATTAAGATTTTATATATTTAGTTTGTATATATGAGATTACTTTTATTTGATTGTATAAAAAATTGTGTATATGTAATTCAAAGAATAAAGTTATTTGTATTAATCTTATCAATCAACATTAATATATGATCATTTTATTTCAATGTGTTACGATTATACATCGGAGAGAAGTGGATTGAATCTTGGGTTTATAAGATGGGTAAATAAAATTAAACTAATCTTTTGGACAGTAGACAAGTGTCCGACCCATGATAAATGTGTCTAAATCAATTAGTTTGTAGTTTTATACACTTTTTGCGATAATTAAAATCAAGGGGATTTTTGTACATTCCATTATTTAGATGCATTCATTGTTTAATAAGTTTTTCTT
Organism: Pistacia vera; assembly: GCF_008641045.1. Lineage (NCBI taxonomy): Eukaryota > Viridiplantae > Streptophyta > Magnoliopsida > Sapindales > Anacardiaceae > Pistacia > Pistacia vera. Next base: position 96,323 of record NW_022196334.1, read on the forward strand.
TTTAAAACGTTCACAATTTTATTAAGTTAATATACAAGAAATAAATTAAAGTAGATTCATGTAGCAATCATTGCATAATATCATTGGATCACATAAATAAGAATAATTAATATAATAAAACATGGAAGAGGATTTAGTTTCATAGCACCAAATTCATTCATCTTAATCATTTTGAAAAAAAAAAAAAAAAAAAAAAAAGAATAAGAAGAAACTGAATTTCATTTTTGGATTTGCATAAAAAAGAACATATTGGATTGGACAGACCCATTTATGGATTCAGCCCAGAAAAGCCCAAAAGCTTTTAATGCTTCAGATTTGAGTTATTTGTGTCAATTTAATTATTTATTAGTCAACATTTGGAGGAAATTTCCTCGAAATTTCATAGATTAAAGTTAATCATAAAAATGTAACTATTGTTAGTCGATAGAAAACAATATTATACTTATAATCTAATCTTATAAATTTTCTCCTATAACTCTATGTAGAAGTTCGCAATTGATTTCTAATGAATTTTTTTCATCTGAATAATTACAAATTGACTAATTATAAACTATCACATCAAGATCATGAAAAAGAATTTGTGAAATTGAGATTATGAGAGAGTATTTGTGAGATTAGATTCTGAACCAATCTTGATTGTTTGATAGAAGCACCAAAAGAAGACCCTTGAAAAGTCGAGTGTTTTGCCCCCGCGCCTAATTTGGAGGAAGTTTCCTGGAACCTTCATAAAAGTTACTGTATTCAGTCTTCAACAGAGTTTATCGGCTCTTTCACGCATCTCAAGTCTCAACAAACTGAAATGCATATATGGATTATGGACCCTTGAACAATTTTTCAATAGGGAAATGGTAAATTAGTATTGTTATAACCAAGCAAAAAAAAATCAAAAGTTGCAATTGCTGAAGAAGGAAAGGAAGATTGAAGCTGCTGAAGTTGCTGGTAATGCGTGTTTTGAAAGTTTGCTAAAAGTTCTAATATTCTTCCACTTATTCTATATTGATGTTGCAATAGATAAAAAAATTTTTGCTCACAACAACGGAAAATCCTGTGGCTTTTTCGTGGCCATTATTCAATCGGAAATAAGTAAGAATTCATCCATCAGTTGGTGCCGCACCCTAGAAGTTGTAAGTTTAATTTTGACATAAACTCTATTTCTATCCATTTTTATCATTTATTTAACTTGAATGTTATAGTCCATAAGCCGTTAAAGGCTCTAAAAGTTCGGGATTTTCATTTTTAAACAAGATGAACAATTCTAACGAATCATTAACCATATCAAAATTTTATCTTTAGTTGATCGAGTTAGCTTTTTCTTTCCTGCTAATAAAAATATATTCGTGAAATTAATTTCGCAGATAAACTCGATTGGATGTTTTGGTATCTTTAAAAACTTATTATTTGGATTATTTTTCAAAAAATTAAATTAAAGATAAATTAAAATTACTATATATTATGCTAACACAAGAGAGAATCGTTTGTAAAACCAGCTTGCCTTCCATGAGCATCCTTGCAGCATCGACATCTACATATATTACTTCTTTCTCTAGTTAGAAGTACGATGTCTTTCTAAGTTTTAGAGGTGAAGATACCCACAAAAGTTTCACAAATCATCTATATAGCACTTTGAATCAAAGCGGAATTAATATATTTATAGATGACAAAGAACTTGAGTGAGGAAAATGTATTTCATCGGAACTTCTGGAAGCAATTGAAGACTCAAGATTGTCAGTTGTTGTTTTCTCAAGAAATTATGTAACTTATACTTGGTATTTGGATGAACTTATTAAAATTGTTGAATGTATGAAGACAAGATGACAGAAGGTCATCCCCGTTTTTTATGATGTCGATCCGTCTATTGTAAGGAAACAAACAGGAAACTTGTGTGAAGCCTTTATAAAGCCTGAAGAAATTTGCTGGGAGAATATAGGAAGGGTGCAAACATCGAGGAATGCATTGACTGAGGTGGCCAACCTCTTTGGTTTTGATTTGAAGGACAGGTAACAATTATTTCTTCTTCTATTAAAATAATACAGAGCTTAATTATCAAAACGATTGAAGTAGTATTAGGTTTCTCATGTTATTTATTCTTTGACCGTTTGGATGGAAAAAGAGTCAACAAGATTCTTTGCTGCTTTTTGAATTGCATTAACACTTCCTACAATTAACCAACCAAAAGAGTACTTTTATTAGATTGCCTCACAGGTTTTGCCTGGCAGAGACAGAGAAGATACTTAGGCCGGCTAGTCTTTGTTTTTTTTTTTAAAAAAAAAAAAAAAGTTACAGGTCAGGACTGAAAGGCTCGTAACAAATGATATGTAATTACAAGACCATCCTTAGTTTAATTTGACTATACCAATTACAACTCTTATCTTCACTCTCTGTTATATCACGATTTTGCTAAGTCACACACCTATTTCCTTAGTTCTCTGCATGTCACTATAAAATTTTAAGAGTATTATAGCATGAAATTAATTAACTTTTAATTTATCGGTTTTTATTGTTTTACTCTTTAAAAGTCTAGAGTAGCTTTCATTTCTAAGATAATCCTCTATATCTCAAACTTTCATTTTGTTACTTTCAAATTATTTCAATATTGTCAAAGATATAGATTTATATATACATGTTATTTACACTACTAACTTAGTGAAACTATTGATTGAGATCCAGAATTAGAAGAGTTTTACTTTTAGAAGCATCATAGCTAGGGCTCAACTTTAATAGCATTTTATTATATTTTCGTTAGATTAGTTGTCCATAGTATCTACGTGATAGATTTTCTATTTTAGTCCGGCTCAGAAAAAATTCCAAGTAGCGCCTCTACATTGGCAGATGTTGATATGCATGACAAATAAAGTGGTACCGTTAGAACTCTCCACCACTTAGAAGAGATTTGAGCAAGTTTGACTGAGAAATTATAAGCAAGGAGAAAAAGAAAGAACACAAAGTGTTTATCCTGGTTCGGCTTTAATTCAAGCCTATGTCCAGTTGAGCTCAGCCATTGAACTCGTTCTCTGCACCATGTTAATGAATTGAACAACTATATTAAGAGATATTAAACAAGTTCTATCACAATGATTTTGAGAGCACAACAAGAAAAACACCCAAACTCCTTTTTTGTTTCTCACCAAATCTGTTGTATCTCTCAATCTCACGCTACACCATCGTTACTTTTAGGCCAATGTAAAAGGATATTAATCCCTAATCTCCAAGAGGGATTCATTGTATCAAGGACAATAATTCAACCATTGATTCTTGCCATTTATATCAAAATGATAGCTTGCTACAATTTCCTTTTGTAGATTACCAACCTGTAATGTAGTGTAAATGATAGCTTTTTTAATTAAGGATCGGTCACAATAGGTATCATTGTTAAAATAATGAGCTATGATAAGATTATATAGATTTTACAAATTTGGAATAAAAATAAACAAAAAAGGAAAAGAAATTTTTTCTTGTTTATGAGGATTATGCATATTGTAATATTTATTTATTAGTACATATCTTCAAGATTCATGACTGATGGGGAATTGTAAATACATATTTTTGTTCTTCTTTTACTTTTTTTTCACTCCACAGGCACGAGTCTGAATTTATTCAAGAAATTGTGCAGGAAATTTCAACTAAATTACGGCACCTTTCAACATGCATGAGTTTCAAGGACCTAGTTGGCATAGATTCACATTTGGAGAAATTGAAGATACTTATAGGTGGAGGGAGTGATGTTGTTCGCATGATTGGGATTTATAGAATGGGATGAATAGACAAAACAACTATTGCACGAGTAGTCTATGAGTCGCTTTCTTGTGAATTTGAAGGTCATAGTTTTCTCGCCAATTTTAAAGAAATGTCAGAAAAGAATAACTTGATTTCTTTACAAAATATACTTCTATCCCAGATCCAAAATGTTGGACCAAGTCATACTGACATACAAAATATCTATGATGGAGTTAGTAAGATAAAAGGTAGGTTGAAGCACAAAAAAGTTATTATTATCGATGATGCAGTTCATATAAACCAATTAAATGCGTTAGCTGGAAAGCATGATTGGTTTGGTTTAGGTAGTAGGATCGTAATAACAAGAAGAGATAAAAAGTTACAACTCATAGAGAGGATGAATTACACAAAGTTGACGAACTAAATCATGATGATAGTATTAGGCTCTTAGTTTGAAAGCCTTTAAAACTATCAACCTTCCCAAGGTTATGTGGAGTTGTCAAATTGTTTTGTAGAGTATGCTCATGGTATTCCATTAGCTCTTGAAGTTTTGGGTTCTTTTTTATATGGTGGACCTGCAAACGAATGGATTAGTGAACTAAAAAGGTTAGATAGAGATCTTGAAAATGAAATTCTAGATACACTTCAAATAAGTTTTGATGGGTTAAAAGAAACAAAAAAGAAATTGCATGTTTTTTTAAAGGGTATGATAGAGCTTATGTAACAAGAGTACTTGATGGTTGTGGTTTTAGCTCAACTATTGGAATAAGTGTACTTATTGAGAAATATCTTGTTTTTATTTCCTATGGCAACTGCTTGAGGATGCATGATTTGTTGCAAGAAATGGGACAACATGTTGTTAGAAGAGAATCCATTAATGAGTCTGGAAAACTTAGTAGACTATGGAATGATGAGGATATTCACCATGTGCTAACAAGAAACATGGTAAGTGATTTAGTGGTTGAAACATTTATTTTTTATGTTTATTTTCCATAACCATGATGAAGATCAAGGGTGGAACTAGTATTTGTCAAGCTTTGGGTAAATAAAAGTTTTTTTTTTTTTTTTTTACCTAAAAGTGACTTTGTTATAATAAGTTATATCAGAATTACCACTCAGAAATTTAGAAGTTAAATTACTTAATTCTCAGTTTATCAAACATGAAGTGTTCATATGTGTGTTTCTAAACCTGTAAATCAAAGTCATCACTACTTTTCGATAATTCAATTCTTTTTTTTTTTGGGAGTATATGAAACTAGTCATCAAAAAATGGATTCTCTTTGTATTTTGAACTTCCATGCATGGTTCAACGTATAGTGCTACTGATATAGAAATACACCCCACATTTGAATTTTTTATTTTAAAAAAAAATGAAAATAAAATTCTTTTCATACTATTGGAATCTACTAAACTAAACATTATTGAGATTTAATTTTGCCTAAGAAAAAAAAATCATGGTTCTATACTGCTATTGCTGATGAAGTTCTCCTATGGTGATATCAATGTCTCTAAATTTGGTTCTCACTCTTTCAATTTACTTTATTCCAGGGAACTGAAGTAGTTGAAGGCCTAATACTCAACTCTCCCATGAAAAAAGAGTTGCATTGTAGTGCTAAAGCTTTTTCAAAGATGATCAACCTGAGAGTACTCAAAATCAACAATGTACAACTTCCTGAAGGCCTTGAATACCTTCCTAATGAGTTAAGGTTATTTGATGGGCATGGATGTCCTTTAAAATCCTTGCCTTCAAATTTCAGACTGGATGATGTTGCTACACTAAATTTAAGTTTTAGCCCCATCAGAATACCCTGGAAGGGAACCCAAGTAAGATTACTTATCATTTAATGCATTCATACTTTCATTCATGGGGTAATTAAATTTAGAATATGTCGTGATACTTTTTCTTTTTCTGCCCTATTTCGTTTTCAACAGCTTTTCAACATGGTGAGATCCATCAGTTTCAAAGACTGCCAATACCTAAACAAGACACCAGATTTCACACAAGCTGTAAATCTTGAGGAGGTGATTCTTAAAGGATGTAGAAGGTTGCGCCAAATCCACCCATCTTTGCTGGTTCACAAAAATACTGCTCTTCTGGATATGACACTTTGTACAAGTCTTACAACTCTTCCAGAAAATATTCATATGGAATCTCTTAAAAAACTTCAGCTTTCTTCTTGCTCAAAACTGAAGAAGTTTCCAAAGATTGTGGGTAGTATGGATTGTCTATCAGAGCTTGCTTTAGACAAAACTGCTATTAAAGAACTGCCATTTTCTGCTGAACTACTAGTCGGACTTACAAGGTTCAATCTCGGGTTGCTCCAAACTTGAAAAGTTGCTAGAGACATTGGGGGAATTGAAAAGATTGAGGGTCTTAATGTGAGTGGAACTGCAATAGGGAAACCAGTGTCGTCTATTTTCCTCATCAACAAACTTCATGAATTAATTTTTTGTGGATGCAAAGTTCCACCATCAAATTCATTGGCGTCACACTAATTCACCAGTTTGATGCCAAGAAAAAGTTCAGATTCCACTGCCTTTAGGTTGCCTTCTTTGTCAGGTCAGTGTTCTACTTTAACATATATGGTTCTCAACAACTGCAACCTAGAGGACGAATCAATCCTTAGTGATTTTTTTAGTAGCTTTTCTTCACTACATCTTTTAGATCTAAGCTCAAACAATTTTGTTTCACTACCCGAAGGCCTCAATTATCTTTCTAAGCTTCATACTCTTTACTTGGTCGATTGCAAGAGACTTCAATCTTTACCAGAACTTTCATCTAATATTCAGTTAATTGATGTGAGTGGTCGTACTTCACTGGAAACATTGTCGAATACATTAAGGTTATGCAATTCAAATTTGTCGAATATTTCATGTGGAAACTGCTTGAAATTGATCGGATGCAGCAATATGGCATTTTCAATGTTGAAAGAACATCTTAATAAGGTCAGTCTCCTTTTCTCTGTATATTTATCTCCCTCCGTTTTTGAACGTTTATTCAACAGTATGACTTTTTTGTTCTTAATTTTTTTTTCATTTTTTTGTGCACAGAAAGCGCCAAATTTGAGAGAGAGATCTGACATCCATGAGATAGCTTTACGAAATGACACTGTGTTTAGATTGGTAGTTCCAGGAAGTGAAATTCTTCAATGGTTTAGTCATCAAAGTGAGGGTTGTTCAATAAGAATAGAAAAGGCTCCAGATTTATATATAAATGGTAAGTTGAGTAATCAGCGTGAGGGTTGTAGAATAAGAATAGAAAGGCCTCCATATTTGTATAATAATAGTAAGTTGGTGGGATATGTTGTGTGCTCTGTTTTTACGGTCCATAAGCATCTGCCTACACGTGGGGATAACTGCTCACATGAGGCTAGATGCGAGATGAAAGGCTTCTATATTTTGAGGAGCAGTTTGGCCAAATTGAGTCAGACCATCTTTGGCTACCATATTTTTCTAGGAAAAGTAGTAAATGGCTCCTTCGTAATAGATATGACCAGATGGAGATTTCATTTAGGTGGCCGCCAGCATTGGAGATGAGAAGTTATGGGATCCATCCAATATACGAGGAAGACTTGCAAGAGTTTAACAGAATAACTAACGAGTCAAGATTTTGGAATTTGGATGATACTGATTATGATGGAAGCGGCAATTTGTCCTAAGAATTGATGCACAGATGAGGAGTAATGGTACAAGATCCTGAACTTGTAATACACATATTCCTCTTAAACTTTACGATTCCGGATCGCAGAAAGTTACACAACCTTCTATCCTTTATATTGATGATAATCTTTTATGTTGTTTCATAATTTTAATGCTTTTAATTAAATTACAGAGTTCACCAAGCCAGGTGCAATGGTGCATTATGCCATCCATATTGAAACTGTTTACAATATTCCTTGTTAATTTTCAATAATTAAGCAGTTTTGGTAACACATTTTAGAGAAATTATATTCAGCTCTATTTTAGGTTGTGAAATGAAAACTAACCTTTAAATGGAAAGTATTTCGCAAAATAGCTTAACCCAAGTTTTCTAATTTTTGAAGGACAAAATTGCACCCATCCAAGGTTGATGACGCAAAAAAACGCATCCCCGAAATTTAAAAACTTTTTCACTTACCTCCCCTTAAGGCCTAAGCTAACTCTATTAATATTTTTTTGATGGATTTGGGGTTAATATAAAACAAAGGACACTTTTAACAAAATCTTACTGTTATACGACACAAATTTTATAAAAGAAATGAGAGGACACTTAACGTTGTAAAACCGTTAACTTTAACTAGGGGTGTGGAAATCCAGTTAACCGAACTGGACTGCCTGCTTTTCAAATCGAACAAGTTTTTTGGTTCAAAGGATAATAACAAGTGAAATCGGATCAGATTACTTCTTGAACGTACTGGTTACTAACCGAACCAAATTATCAGTTTAGTTATGGTTAGCCGATTTGTGAACCAGTCCAAAAACTGTAGCTGAGTCAACTCGCCGAGCTGACTAGGCAGAGTCCCAGTCAGTGCATTGCCGGATATATCGAGCGTTTTCAGCTGCTTCAGTTTCCCAAGCTCAGGTGGGATTTTTCCAGTAAAAAAATTGAGCCCCAGTTCCAGGGTTTCAAGTTGAGTCAACTCACCGAGTTCAATGGGGACAGAACCTGAGAGACAGCTGTTTAAGACGTCTCAGGCCCGATATCTGAGGAGGGATTTGGTCGTAGAAACGGTTTGAAGACGGTCTAAAACTGTGAGACTGGGTAAAGAGAAGAGAGAAGGTGAAAGAGGAGCCTTGAGGAAAAGAGCTGGAAGAGAGAGTGAGACGACTCGACCGAGTTCGCAAGTGACACCAACCCAGTTACAATGCGGGGTCTTCCCGTTCCATGAGAAAAGTACTCGTGGATTTTCAAGAGATTTTTTGAAAGAAATAAGAGTTTCTCTTTCTGGGTCTCCCTCTGCTAAAACATTACAAGTTTCAGAAAAGAACACAAGCACCAATAACCAAACAGACGCCATTTCCATTACAGAGAAAAGGAGAAAAACCAAACAGGAAAAAGGAAACCCATTTACAGCAAGAAGAGTAGAGAAAAAAATATGAAGATAATGAAGTAGCTCACCTTCTCCCCCCCCCCAACTTATTTTTTTTGGCTTATAAGCTCAAAAAGATTATAAACAAACAGGTCAGCTTAATTTTAGAGCTTATAAGCAAGTTTGACCAGCTTATAAGCTTAGACAAACACCCTCTAGGTATCGCATGTAAGAAAGAAGTTTGTTTAGTGTCAGAAAGGAGCACGTGGCATCATCAACGCCAATTCCTATTCCTTTTAATCTTTTCAAACAAGTCCCTAAATAAAGGGAGTTTCTTGTCTCTTCCATAATTTATTTCTCTTCTTCTATTTTATCATTTCTTTTTTTGAAAGGAATTTTAAATCACAATGCCCAACTTTATAATATTCTCTGCTTCTTCTATTTTTATTTAATTAATCTATTATCTATCAACATTTGCTTAAAAAAATTAAAATAAAAGTGTTTTAGTCTTTAATATATATATATTGATGACCAAGGATGTCCAGGTCAGTTTACGCGTACCTCAACTAATCTTTCAAGATCTTAGAATTATCGACTAAGTAAGAGCTTCAGTTGCTACCCCTATTAGCACAGGGCTTTGGAACTAACGACCGGGTAAGAACTTCAATGACCATCCTATTAGCACAGGACTCTAAAACTACCAGCACCGGATAAGAGTTTCAATGACTATCCTTATTAGCAACTAACCTTGAACTACCGATCAAGTAAGAGCTTCAGTGGCTACTCTTATTAGAAACCAAGAAGGGACTCAGACTTAGAATCTGTTGAGTAATACACCCAAGAGTTTCTATCGAACCACTCGACGTACTACCCTGAGGTATGTTGATAAGAGCTTGAAAATACACATTTAGTTAGTGGTTTGTGGGGATTATTTGTGGGAAATTAGGCCTAATTTGGTAAAGTTGTTAAATATTTTCATAATTGTCTTTTACGGGATCACGGGTATATTTTGAGTGTGTTCAGGTTCTTAAAGATGATATTCAAATGAAGGTTATATCGATGATGGAATGTGGGACGACAAGAATCAAATGGTTTGTGAATCGGAGCTGAAACGAAGAAGTTATGGTGATTTGAAGTTAAAGTGAAAATCTTGAAAAACGCTCCAGTTTTGAACATGCGACAGTAATTCGACAATAACTTGAGCTGTAGATTTTGGATCGAGATGATTCTTGAACCGTTGGAAAGATGATTCAAAGGGATACAATTCATATTTTTACCACTTCACAAGATTCAAACGTTGTCATGCTCAAAAACCACCGTCTTGTCAAGATTGCAAGTTCTGGGGCAGAATCAACTATGTCACGGCACAACTGCGATTCTGGACTTGTTTACATTAAATCTATGACGTGTATTTCCTGTTTTAAGAGTTCTAAAGTGATTAGGATAGTGGGAATCATAACCCTAAAACCCTAGGAGTATAAATAGATATCTTTAGCTGATTTTTAGGAGATTAGAAGGGAGAGAAGTTCAGCTACTCTTTGGAGATTGCAAATTCTTGCAATTTTGAGTTACCAATTAGAGAAGTTTTTCTACACTTTCTTATACTCATGTTTATGAATACAATAGCTTTTATTACAAAAAGTATGAACTAATTTTATTTTTTAGGGCTAAGATGTAGCCCAATTTTATGAATATGCATTGAATTATTTGTTACTAATTTTTATTAAGTTTTGTTTTAAGTTTTATTATTGCGGTTAAAGCTTTTAATTCTTAAGGGCTCTAGAGTTGAATGATTTTATGGGTTAGGTTGAGATCGAGAGATGAAACCTAATTAGTCTAAGGTAATAAAACTATAGATTGAGCGAACACTAGAGATAGGTTACAGCGATCAGTGAGGCTCTGGTAAATTCCATAGAACTTAATAATCTCCCATTACTTAAATCTGATTAGAGATAATTCAGGTTAGCAATTAGGAGTTAATTTGTTAATTGTTCGAGAGAAAGTTAACAAAAATATTAGAGAGTTTGGTCTTGAGAATAAGCTTAATTGGGTTAACAATAATTCTCAATGCATAGATTAAATTGGTGTGAAATCTATGCTCTAGGTTTAGTCATATTGATTTCCTACTAAAGTATTAATAAATGTCTGTTTTTGTTTTGTTTCTAAGTTGTTTTATTTTTCATTGAATCATTCTGAAAATCTAATTAATCAAATAGCAATAAGATAGGTTAGTGTGGTACTTGGTATTAGTAATTCTCTTGGGATTCGACACTCTTTACTCGAGCTTTATTACTTGCATGATTCCGTACACTTGCGAATTTCAACAACAAGTTTTTGGCGCATTGCCGAGGAATTGCTTTTATATTATCAATATCAATACAAGCTATTTAGTTGCTAATTTGGTTTGTAATTTATTTTTATTTTTATTTTTTATTTATCTATTTTTTTGTTTTTAGTGCTTTAATTTTTATTTCTGTATTTTTAGTGTTGAACCGTACAGAGGAGTTAGGTTCAATGGCAGATATAGGAGGAGAAGAAGTTCAAAGGGCACTTAAGGATTACTCAAGACCTACAATTGAGGGATGTGCTTCTAGTATTAGGAGACCACCGATTCAAGCAAATACCTTCGAGATAAAGCCAAACATTATTTAGATGATACAACATTTGATTCAATTCGCAGGGTTGTCTAGCGATGATCCTAATTTGCATATCGCAAATTTTCTGGAGCTATGCGATACATTCCGACATAATGGGATATCTGATGATGCAATTAGGTTAAGGCTTTTCCCATTCNAGATGTGCAGCAAGAGAATCCCCATCATGCATACGGAGATTGTACAGTTTCTTGCGACGGAACAGCACGTTCACCAAAGACTTACTCAAATACATATGTTCTAGCTTATGCCATAAACCCTTAGCCGTATCCTGATCCATCACATTCGTTAGAACAGAGTCCTCAAGACAGATGAGAATCAAACCTCTGGCTTTCCGATCCATCTTGTCCCATTCAGCAAGTGCGGCACGATCAGTCGTTGATAATTCTCCTTTAGCAGGTTTAGACCCAAGCGTACTTGACAATGCAGTTCCAGATGTTTCACTTGTCGTAACAACGGCAGTCCCGACTGTTGGCCTATCATTCACAATTGCACCCCACAGGTCCCTATCAACGAGTAGATCCTCCATCTGCAGTTTCCAAAGCTCGAAGCGTTTGCCATCGAACTTCTCAATCTCAACCTTTGATCCCGCCATCTCTAAATCACAATCTAACAAAACCTTGCTCTGATACCAATTGAACGAAAAAGAGACAACAACAGGAACAAAATAAAATAGTAAAACAAATCAAACACTAAACAAAGATAATAATACGTGCGATTTACCCTGGTTCACCTAATGTGGGCTACGTCCAGCTGAGTCAATATTATTGCAATATGCCTCACCTCTCTCGTTTACAATGAATGTATTGCTCTCACACACCATAACAAGAGAAAAGTATGATTATATACTAGGTTTAAGAGACAAAACCTAGTTTTCCAAGGATTCCTATTCCTAAGCTCAACCCAATAAGGAATTAGTAACTTAAAAGAAATCCTATAGCGGGGCACCCGAGTGCGTCTCCGTTATCCATTAATGCTGAAGTAGTCGACAACTCCAACAGGTCTTCCATTAGCTCTTGAAGTTTTGGGTTCTTTTTTATATGGTAGACCTACAACTAATGGATTAGTGAACTAAAAAGGTTAGATAGAGATCCTGAAAATGAAATTCTAGATATACTTCAAATAAGTTTTGATGGGTTAAAAGAAACAAAAAAGAAAATTTTTCTAGATGTTGCATGTTTTTTTGAAGGGCATGATAGAGCTTATGTGGTTTTAGCTCAATTATTGGAATAAGTGTACTTATTGAGAAATATCTTGTTTGTATTTCCAATGGCAACTACTTGTGGATGCATGATTTGTTGCAAGAAATGGGACAACACGTTGTTAGAAGAGAATCCATTAATAAGCGTGGAAAACGCAGTAGACTATGGAATGAAGAGGATATTCACCATGTGCTAACAAGAAACATGGTAAGTGATTTAGTGGTTGAAACATTTATTTTTTATGTTCGTTTTCCATAACCATGATGAAGATCAAGGGTGGAACTAGCATTTGTCAAGCTTTAGGTAAATAAAAGTGTATTTTTTTTTTAGCTAAAGTGACTTTGTTATAATAAGTTATGTTAATCAGAATTACCACTCAAGAAATTTAGAAGTTAAATTACTTAATTCTCAGTTTATCAAACATGAAGTGTTCATATGTGTGTTTCTAAACCTGTAAATCAAAGTCATCACTACCTTTCGATAATTCAATTTCTTTATTTATTTTTGCGAGTATATGAAACTAGTAATCAAAAAATTGATTCTCATTGTATTTTAAACTTACATGCATGGTTTCACGCATAGTGCTACTGATATAGAAATACACCCCACATTTGAATTTTTTTTTTGTTTAAATGAAAATAAATTCTTTTCATACTATGGAATCTACTATACTAAACTTTTTGAGATTTAATTTTGCTAGAAAAAAAAAAAAATCATAGTTCTATACTGCTAGTGCTGATGAAGTTTCTCCTATGCTGATACAATGTCTCTAAATTTGGTCTCACCTCTTTCAATTTAATTTATTCCAGGGCAACAAGTATGAAGGCCTATACTCAACTCTCCATGAAAAAAGAGTTGTATTGTAGTGCAAAGCTTTTTCAAAGATGATCAACCTGAGACTACTCAAAATCACAATGTACAACTTCCTGAAGGCCTTGAATACCTCCTAATGAGTTAAGGTTATTTGATGGCGTGGGTGTCCTTAAAATCCTTGCCTTCAATTCAGACTGGATATATGTTGCTACACTAAATTTTAGTTTTAGCCCCATCAGAATACCCTGAGGGGAACCCCAGTAAGATTACTTATAATTTAATGCATTCTACTTTCATTCATGGTGTAATAAATTAGAATATGTCGTGATACTTTTTCTTTTTCTGCCCTATTTCGTTTTCAACAGCTTTTCAACACGGTGAGTATCCACGTTTTCAAAGACTGCCAATACTAAACAAGACACCAGATTTCACTCAAGCTGTAATCTTGAGGAGGTGATTCTTAGAGAGTAGAAGTTTGCGCCATATCCACCCATCTTTGCTGATTCACAAAAAATATTGCTCTCTGGATATGCACCTTTGTACAAGTCTTACAACTCTTCCAGAAATATTCATATGGATCTCTTAAAAACTTCAGCTTTCTTCTTGCTCAAAACTGAGAAGTTTCCAAAGACTGTGGGTAGTATGGATTGTCTATCAGAGCTTGCTTTAACAAACTGCCATTAAAGAACTGCCATTGTCTGTTGAACTACTAGTCGGACTTACACGTTTCAATTTGGATGACTGCAAAATCTTGTGAGTATTCCAATTACTATGAGTCTTGAACGGCTTAAATCTCTTGTAATCTAACTCTCTCAGGTTGCTCAAAACTTGAAAACTTGCCAGAGACATTGGGGAATTGAAAAGATTTGAGGGTCCTTAATGTGAGTGGAACTGCATAAGGAAACCAGTGTCGTCTATTTTCCTCATACACAACTTCATGAATATTTTTTGTGGATGCAAAGTTCCACCACAAATTCTTGGCGTCACACCAATTCACCAGTTTGATGCCAAGAAAAAGTTCAGATTCCACTGCCTTTAGGTTGCCTTCTTTGTCAGGTCAGTGTGCTACTTTAGATATATGGTTTCAACGACTGCAACCTAGAGGACGAATCATCCTTAGCGATTTTTTTAGTACTGTTTCTTCACTACATCTTTTGATCTAAGCTCAAACAATTTGTTTCACTACCCGAAGGCCTCAATTATCTTTCTAAGCTTCATACTCTTTACTTGGTCGATTGCAAGAGACTTCAATCTTACCAGAACTTCCATCTAATATTCAGTTAGTTGATGGAGTGGTTGTACTTCACTGAAACGTTGTCGAATACATTAAGGTTATTGCAATTCAAATTTGTCGAATATTTCATGTGGAACTGCTTGAAATTGATCGGATGCAGCAATATGGCATTTTCAATGTTGAAAGAACATCTTAATAAGGTCAGTCTCCTTTTCTCTGTATTTTATCTCCCTCCGTTTTTGAACGTTTTTCAACAGTATGACTTTTTTGTTCTTAATTTTTTTTTATTTTTTTGTGCACAGAAAGCGCCAAATTTAGAGGAGATCTGACATCCATGAGATGCTTTACGAAATACACTGGTGTTTAGATTGGTAGTTCAGGAAGTGAAATTCTTCAATGGTTTAGTCATCAAAGTGAGGGTTGTTTCAATGAATAGAAAAGGCTCAGATTTAATATAAATGGTAAGTTGAGTAATCAGCGTGAGGGTTGTAGAATAATAGAAAGGCCGCCATATTTGTATAAATAGTAAGTTGGTGGGATTGTTGTGTGTCTCTGTTTTACGGTCCATAAGCTCTGCCTACACGTGGGGATAACTGCTCACTGAGGCTAGATGCGAGTGAAAGCTTCTATATTTTGAGGAGCAGTTTGGCCAAACTGATAGGACCTCTTTGGCCACTATATTTTTCTAGGAAAAGTAGTAGGCTCCTTCGTAATAGATATGACCAGATGGAGATTTCATGTAGGTGGGGGCCATCTTGGAATGAGAAGTTACGGGATCCATCCAATATATGAGGAAGACTTGCAAGAGTTTAACAAATCACTAACGAGTCAAGATTTTGGAATTTGAATGATACTGATTATGGAAGCGGCAATTTGTCCTAAGAATTGATGCACACATGAGAAGTAATGATATAGATCCTGAACTTGTAATACACTATTCCTCTTAACTTTACGATTTGGACGCAGAAAGTTACACAGCCTTCTATCCCTATGTTGATGATAATCTTTCATGTTGTTTCATAATTTTAATGCTTTTAATTAAATTCCAGAGTTCACCAAGCCAGGTGCAATGTGCATTATGCCATGCATTTGAAAATGTTTACAATATTCCTTGTTAATTCAACAATTAGGCAGTTTTGGTAACACATTTTAAGAATTAATTTATTTAGCTGTATTTTAGGTTGGAATGAAAACTAACCTTTAAATGGAAAGAATTTCGCAAAATAGCTTAACCCAAGTTTTCTAATTTTTTGAAGGACAAAATTGCACCATCCAAGGTTGAAGACGCAAAAAAACTCCATCCCCGAAAAACTTTTTCACTTACCTCCCCTTATGGCCTAAGCTAACTCTATTATATTTTT